>NW_025767519.1:0-172500 GCF_003918875.1 Haliotis rubra
CTCAACTTGAGGGGGTCAGCACTATTTGTACCATTGAGTTCTCACCTTGAGGGGTCAGCACTATTTGTACCATTGAGTTCTCACCTTGAGGGGTCAGCACTATTTGTACCATTGAGTTCTCACCTTGAGGGGTCAGCACTATTTGTACCATTGAGTTCTCACCTTGAGGGGTCAGCACTATTTGTACCATTGAGTTCTGTCAGCACTATTTGTACCATTGAGTTCTCACCTTGAGGGGTCAGCACTATTTGTACCATTGAGTTCTCACCTTGAGGGGGTCAGCACTATCAGTGAGAGACTTTAGTTTCCCTTCCACGTTACGATATGCTTTCTCCACCTCCACCAACTGAAGTTGCTGCTCTGAACTAATCTTAGTCACTTCCTCACGCTTCTCTTTCAGATTTGAGATCTGTTCATCATACGTTGAAACTTCATCTTCCTGCATGAAACGGTTACAAAGGGTATGGTTAACAATTCAACACTCATGTGATTTTTATTTTATATACATAAAACATAAATCAGAAAAGCAGAATGTTCACAACTGTGGCTTTAAAATACCTGTATCTTACAAGACAATAGAGGACCAAGCACATTTTTACTGCTCCAATTTTGGTCCTAAAACAACTGTTATCTGTACATATCCATTAGTAGCCTTCTTATCTGTCAAAGTTTCTTCTACAAGACTTTTATAAAACACATCATCATGATGACAGAACCTCAAGGCCCTCTTTTGCCTGCATGGTCCACCGAAATGACATGTCTTTGTTTGAAATATGTCTGCAACAGCTGGGGGCCAAGAGGTGTTTTCAAATCAACATACTGAGCAGTAGAGTGAATATATCAAATGCTCTAATAGTAGTACTACCAACTAGGACTTATCTGGATGGTTTTGGGCAATGTATTCAACACATCTATTGTCACTGATGTTCAAGGTGTTAATGTGATCACTTGTATCCTCCAGTAAATATAAGCTGGCCTGACTTGTCAGCCAGTGAGATCAAGATATGATGAACCAGGATATGATGAACCAGGATATGATGAACCAGGATATGAAGGGCCGTGTCAGACTGATGAGTACTCACCAGAGTTGCGATGTCGATCGGAGCTGGGTCCTCCACGTTTTTCAGCTCACTGATCTCCTGAAATCAAAATGATTGTGATAACTATTCTATAAAGCATCTGTAGCAATATGAACAAATATATGTGTATAATCTGATAGTTGAACCTCTGGCGTGTTTATACATCAGAATTCATATACTTGTCAGTGTGAAGAACACGGGAGGTAGTTCTATGGACATACATGTACATCTTCTTAATTACAATATATGTGGAGGGATTTTGAAGTTTTGCCAAATATATGATTGCCCACCATCATATTTTATATGATAGCCTGCACCATCTTGTTTTAGCCAAATATATGATTGCCCACCATCTTGTTTTATATGGTAGCCTGCACCTGCGCGTCGTGAAGTTCTGAAGTTTTGCCAAATATATTTATATGGTAGCCTGCACCTGTGTGGTCGAAGTTTTGCCAAATATATCATCCTAGTGACATCATGATCCCTCCTGTAAGAATCAAGAATCAACACAAAACTCAGGGAAGACTGTATTAAGCTGACCCACATCCAATCTCCCGATACCACAACATCAACATACTTGTCAGCAATCAGGCCACAAGATCAGGAAGCCATTCACATCAGCAGATTCCAACCAGCCATCAGAGACCAAGATTATTACTTCCCCACTGCTAACATCAACTCAATCTTTTAAGCAATCTTAATTCCATCTGTCATATGAGAAGTTGTATATCTATGGGACTATCTCCCTTCTTCATTACACCCGTGTTCAGGGGTGAGTGAGAGAGTATATTTTCATGTTGAGAGAGAGAGAGAGAGAGAGAGAGAGAGAGAGAGAGAGAGAGATGACACACACAGAGACAGACACACACACAGAGACACAGAGACACACACACACACACCAGATATGGGCTTCACACATTGTGCCCATGTGGGGAATGGAACCCAGGTCCTCAGAGGGACATAATATGCCATAATTCAGACACCTGGTCAGTACTGTTCTGATCAACTCACAAACTGCAGATTCTGCATGGCCTCCTCTATCTTCATCAGTTGAGTGTTGCATTTCTTTTCCTTCACTTTTATTTCGCCGAATGTCCTCTGTCAGTTTGTTGCGTCGCTGACGCACTTTATCCAACTCTCCCTGCAAGGACTGAATTTGTCCCTCGTAGTGAGCTATCTCCTCCTCAACATTGGCCGTCAAGTAGCGAGCTTTGTCCACATTGGCTGAGTAATACCTGAATGTTGGGTGACAGTAGATCTCATCTCCCACCTTGGTATAAGCCTGACAAAATATGATGGTAAATCTATTGAATCCAAGTTAAAATGGCCTGTGTACTTAAAGTAGCATCAATTCACAAGAGCATATGAGGCAAGTGACTTTGGTTTAATGAAACTTATGAACAAACATTTCAGTTTGTGTAGGAAAGATGAGAATTACTAGATGACAATGACAGGGCATACTTCTTGCCCAGCTGTATTCAAGACAACAGACATTTTACTATGGATTACTCTATTCTGACCATAAGTTTCAAATCACCAACACAATCTCTGATAAAACAGTTCGTTTGAAGTAAAAATCACCTCAGAATCTTGTGCCTGAATAAAATAACTTCTTTTAAATCACTGAATGCTTGTATGTGTTTATAAAATAATGATACATACATTTATAAGTTAAAACTCCTGTGTTGAGGTAACTACGACATTCAATGTATGTGTGCAATACACTTTTCGGTAGAAATCATGATACAAATCATTAGACAGCTCAATTAATGTTTTGGGACAAGAGAGAGCTTGAAATGTGGCACCTCTCCACATACAAAGGAAGTCACATTGTTTGCATAACAATGAGCGATGCCTCCATAATAGGGACATGCTGTGTAGACCCAACCTTGTCAAAGCTTGCCTAATTTTGTGGGGTGTCTACCTACTGTTGGCTCACAAAGTAAGTGTACCTCACACTTCTGTGCTGCTCAATGTGGATACTGAACACAGTAACAACAATCAGAAGATAGAAGCCGTACCTGCTTGCAGTTCCGTGGGGGGCAATGCTGCATGACACGTCTTGCCTCCTTGTTGTCAGCTATGAGGATTATATTCTCAACAGATCTCTGACAAAGAAATAACCTTCACTCAGTCCATAAATCATCATAAAACTTAACATATAAACAAAAATATGGAGTGAGTGAGTGACTTTAGTTTTAGACCGCACTGAGCAATAGTCCAGATATATGGCGGCGGTCTGTTAATAATCGAGTCTGAACCAGACAATCCAGTGATCAACAGCATGAGCATCGATCTGCGCATTTGGGAACCAATGACATCTGTCAACCAAGTCAGCGAGCCTGACCACCCGATCTTGTTAGTCACCTCTTACAAGCATGGGTTACTGAAGGTTCATTCTAACCCGGACCTTCACGGGTCGCCTCTTACGACAAGCATGGGTTACTGAAGGTTCATTCTAACCCGGACCATCACAGGTCGCCTCTCACGACAAGCGTGGGTTACTGAAGGTTCATTCTAACCTGGACCATCACGGGTTGCCTCTTACGACAAGCATGGGTTACTGAAGGTTCATCCTAACCCGGACCATCACGGGTCGCCTCTTACGACAAGCGTGGGTTACGACTTGTAATCAGGGACAGAAACATAAGGTGGACCAAGTTTGAAAAATAGCTAGCCCAAATGTGACAATTTGTCTATTTAAATGGCAAACTTAAACAAAAAACTTCCAAAAGTTACCAGGTAACAGGCTGTCAGAGAGGTCTTATTTCATATACTGCTATAGCATTATGTAAGGACTTCCAAAACCTCTATACTCATCTTAATTCATAGATTCTAATGAAGTGGTAAGTATTCACAAGATGACAAATAGCCTTCAAACTCACTAATTACAACTAATAATGTGGATGCCTAAAGCATCAACAAGCGCATGTTTCATCAAGCGTTGTCCATTTGTGACAATATATTCTAAATTTGGTTCTTGCACTCCACAGTATTCCAGCTTTGTGACAATGTATGAAAATGATCAAATCTGGGCCAGATAATCCAGTGATTGATATTATGCACAATGATCCAATAAACCAAGTCAATGAGTCTGACTAAGCGACACAGGCAGTCACCTGCACATACTGCTGCTGACCCATTCCAACCTGTAGGCCCCTGTGGAACCCCACCTACCTGATCAATGAGTGTGTTGGCCACCACAGTGTCCTCTATGTTCAGCATGTCCAGAATACAGGGGTGCTCACTCTGGACCCGCTGCAGGGAGGAAACAATACACAATACACAGCTGTTGTCAAAACTAGCTCTGTGGTAATACAAACAAATCAACATGAAAATCGGTCATAATTCTACACCATCTAAATGTATTAGTATCATGACAGCGACGAGTACAATTTGATAACAAACTGATGTTACGAGTACGACACCTCAAACCAAATTTGAATTGTTATGATTTCTACACCTCTGGCGGCATATCAAATATGACATAACGCTGCAACATGATTTAATGTATCTCAAAATTTAATGCCAATTACTTTATAATGTTACTTACAAATCTGGAGATGTCATGATATTGAGTCTGAAAGGGAAGGAAATATGTAGCATGAAAATCCAACTGAAAATGGAATATTGGGGGTACATATTAGGCATTTTCGGCTGTAAAATGTCCTGTGACAGTTAATATCAATGTTTTGAATAAAAGGTGTACAATAAATAAACTCTTTTATTTATTATCACGGACCCTACCTCCGAGGTTACCTCCCTTAGCATGCGCACCAACTGGGTAGGCTCCTAGACCATTATCATCATTCCTTCTGCTGAATTCTCATCAGTGAACAGAATTGCTTGGGGAGGTGGGTGGGCCCCTACCCAAGACGAACTCTCTTCAAAAGATTGAAAACCTCTGCAGGTTTGGGAAATTCTTTCAGAAGATAGTCTGGGGAACATATTATGCATAAACACAGACTCCCAAAGACGGAGGCCAGGGAGGAGGGAATTCTGTCCAAGCACACACAAAATATAGCGATGGTATCATGGAAAAAAAATTGAACAGGCGCCATAACACTCACCTGTCACTCGACCCAGTTTAAGCTTCATGAGATGCATTATGGGAGGGAACTGACAGGGAGGATTTATTAACTCAAAAAGCGACCTCTAGCATAATGAGACATTGCACGTAGTGCGAATGTCGTGAAATCCGACCCACTAAGTGGCTTCTTCATGAGAGCACCGTGGGGAAAACAAAAATACCACTCACTAGCGATATAGTAACTCCTTCCAGAGAATCGAAAAGGGGTACAGGTTCTCTGAGTGCTTTCGTAGCGGAGACATGTCAATAATGGAATCATTGTACAGTAAGCGTCAACACAAACCAATAAACCAAGACTCACTTGGTCAGGGTGGCAGGACACTGTCCACTGGAGAACGATGCGACCAAAGTTATACGATTGCGTGAATGCGTGTCGAGCTGATAGTGGCGCATATAAGCGTGCTTGGCGGCTCCAAATAGCGGCCGAGCGAATCTCTTCAATGGGGAGTGCCGATGCAAAAGCTTTGATCGCGGCTGCTGCCTGACCGAGTGAGCCTTCAACCCCTCAGGGGAGGCTTGCCCTTAGCCTGATAAAGCGGCACAAATACCGAAACAAGCCAGCGAGACAAAGTTTGCTTGCTGCGCTGGCAGACCAACCTTCCTCGCCACCGTAACAACAGAACAGCTGGGCACCCGATGCGGATCCCCTGCGTTCGTTTGATATAGACTTTGGCGTCTTCACGGACATCCAGCGGGTGAGTGCTCGTGGAGTGGTCCCGATGTGGAAGGCTGGGTAGAGTAGGAAGTTCGATAGGAGCTGTCACATAGGCGTGATCGACCTTGCCGGTCGGTAAAGTATCTGGGAGGCGAATGCTGACACGATCCGTGTGAAACACAGTCAGCGGGTCGGACGACATAGCATGTATATCGCCGACTCTTGACCAGATATTTACCGCCACCAGAAACACAGCTTTCCAGGTCAACAACTGAATGGAAATAGCCGATAGGTGTGAGAAAGTGGGACCCGGACAGCCAATCGAGCCTTGATCGACAAATCCCAAAGGTGGACTGGTTGCAGCCTGAGAGCAGGTCGAATCCGTTCAGCGCCAGCTAGAAAGTGCTGTGCGAGAGGTGCTGCCCCAGAAGAGCACCATCGACAGGGGTGTGAAAAGTGGAAATAGCGGTGGAGTAGCCCACGAATGGTCGAAGCCGCCAGGCCTTCTTTTAAGCGAGCTTGCAAAAACTCCAATACTCGGACTAAATCCGCAGAAAAGGGATCTGCAATGCCCCTATCTGAACACCAGCGGCGCATGGCGGGACCACCTATCCTCATTACTGAGCGTTTGTCCGAATCCATACCGAAGCCAGAATTGTGTCTGCAACTGCTGCAGGAATTCCGGCGTGCCTCGAGGTTAGACCTGACAGAGGCCAAGCCACCCACTGAATCCGTGGATTTGGGTGGAAGCTCCGTTCTGAGTGAGAATGTCCGGTCATAAAGGTAATAGAACAGGAGGCTGAGCCAGAAACCTGAGAATTACGGAAACCAGCTCTGTGACGGGCCAAAGCGGTGCCAGTAGCACAAGTAGCGAGCTGGCTGGGTGGACAGCTGTGAAAGGACGCGAGGGAATGAGTGGTAGCGGCGAGAGGCCAGAGCACTGCCCGTCAATCCAGCAGGAAGGCGTCGGCGTAGCCCAGCCCTCTGGTCGGTATCGAGAGCAGAACACGGGTGTCTGATGCGTCCCGCGGGGCATAAAACAGATCCACCTCGAGCGACCCATTACAACTGGGAGATTACTGTGAATATCTGCCTGTCGAGCATCCACTTCGTCGCGGGGCCAGGATCCGGCGAGAAGGCGCATCTGCTCGCCGCCGTTCTCCAGCCCCGGAGATAAACAGGGGAGTACCTGACAATCGTACTGGTGGCTCCAGAGGAGAAAGTCCACGCTTCCGGAGGGCGCTGGGGACACTGTGCCTCCCTGCTTCAGGATATGCGACATAGCCGTCTGGTTGTCTAACTGAAGACGGACTACCTGGCCGCGGACATGCTCTCTCTGGCTTCGAATACCAACCGCACAGCTCTCAGCTCCAACTGCGTTGATGTGAAGGTGAGCTTCCCGACTTCGGACCAGAGTCCGAAGCCGACGAACTGCCAAACGCCCCAGCCCGTGAGGGGCGCATCTGTCTGAACTGTGAGAGCTGGCGTCGGGATTTCAAGGGGAACCCCTGGTGAGATTCCGACATTTGTCCACCACTGAAGGTGAGGTGTCAACCACTTTCGGGGACTGTGAGACTGCGCTCCAGATCCTCCGTGTGAGTCCACAGCCGAGCAAAGCTTGCTGTATGGGGCCAGCATCCTCAACAGCGCCCGCCACACTACAGAGATGCATTCGCCGCCATATGGCCCAGTAGGCGGGCCAAGTCCGTGCTGGTGCCTGGGGCTGGGAGAGGAATGAAGATACCATCTCCTCGAACTCTGGTGACCCGGTCGGGCGACAAGGAAGCGAGATCCTTGTTACCGTTTGGAATCGGCTCCAAGAAAAACCAAGTCCTGGGTGGGTACCAGGTCGGATTTCTTGAGGTTGATGATCCACCCCAGTCGAGTTAGAATGTCTATCACTGTGTGAGTAGCATCTTGACTTCGCTGGCTGTGTTAGTGCTCCGAGCAACCAAGTCGTCTAGAGTAAGGGTAACAACGCCTTCCTAGCGGCGGCGAGGGGTAGCTGGGACTAACATGAGCTTGGTGAACACCCTTGGGGCAGTCGATATGCCGAAGGGGAGCACCCTGAATTGGTAATACATCCCGTCGTAAGAGAACCGGTGTACTGCTTGAGCGAGGGATGTATGGGTATCTGAATCATCCTTTAGGTGTACTGATTGGCGTGAATGTCGCCGGGCTGAACAGATATGAGATCACCGGCGCCAGTGTCTCCATCTTGAAGGATGGTACTTCGAGCATGCGATTCAACCCCTTGAGGTTGAGAATCGGACGGAACCCGCCGTCTTTCTTCGGAGACCCGAGGAAATGCGTGGAGTAAAATCCCGCCTGTTCCTCTCCCGGTGGAATCGCTTCGATTGCGGACTTGTCCAGCAGAGCCTGAACCGATCGGCGCAATATGTCCGCCCCTGGCTTGGCATGGCCCGGCACGGAGTCGCGTCGTATGCCGGTGAAGTCGAGGCGGACCTACGCTTCCACAGTGGGAGATGGCCTATGCTGACCGTGGCCAGCACCCAAGCGTTGTTGGTAGCCTTCTCCCATTCCGGCAGGAATAGAGAAGGCGACCTCCCACTAAGGATATGGGGTAGGAAGCGTCGCGTGGACCCTAGTAGCGGAGCTGACTGGGTGTGACACGGCTTGAGCGGCAGCCTGTTGGGTAGCGGAGGTCGGGCAGACCTCCAGCGCCCAGGCGAAAGGCAGGAGCTAGTCGAGACTGCTCCTTGCCCCTACCCTTGGCGGACCTACTCCTCCGCCTACCCCTACCAAGCGGCGAAGCCAGCCGGCAGACTTCGGTGTAGGCTGCACCCGGCGGAGGAAGGTGGCGGGGCGGCGCTGGGCGCAGACACCAGCGGGTGCTCCAACAAGGCCTTAGAATCCTTGAAGGAGAGGTAGCTGCAGCGGCAGCCTCCCCGTATGACCTGCTGTGCCCCGGGAAGAGGGTCGCTCCCAGACGAAAGGGAGAGCCAGCAAGGTCTGCTGTGTTGCTGCCGAGTACCTAGGCGTCGACAGCCACAGCCTGCGCATCCCATGACTGCGCACATCACCGTCGACGCAGCAGACCGCCAAAGAGTCGCTACAGGTGAGCCTGAACTTCCGACAGCTGACGGAGTAGCACGACATCGCGGCGACACGTCGCCAGCATGCCCCTCCGCCTCCAGGGCCGACCTCTGTATCGAGGAGAGGTAGGCCTCATGGACCACCACCGCACCTGCTGCATCGGCGTTCGGTAGACCTCCTCGTAGGGTCGGTGCAGCGTGCCGCAAGGCCGCAGGGCAAAAGGTGGAGTGAGGCGCCCTTGCCGAGCAGCCGGAGCTGCTCCGGAGGAAGCCGAGCCTCCCCCAGGCGGCGGAAGTGAAACACACTTCGTCAGCGATGCGATTACGACGAACAGGGGAATCCTCCCCAAGCTGGTAGCCGCCGCCGCGAGTTCAGGTAAGTCAAACCTGACACCGGGTACCAGACAAGAGGGATCGACCACGTCCGGCGACCAGCGATGGCAGAAATGCGGAGCTGCGTCTGTGAGGGTTGCCTAGGGGCAAAGCGCCTCACCAGGCAAGCGGAACTCAGTCGAGTCCACGCAACCAGCAGGCACCGCTGCCTGGGGTAGGCCCTCGGCAATTCTCTGCCGGACCTCCCGCCAAGGCCGAAGCAAAGCGGAAGCTGCCGTCATGCTCCTCGACCTCCCGAGCTCCATTGCCTCGGCGTCCGAGCCCGAAGTCAGAGGCTGGGTCTCCTCCGTTAAGAGGACCCTAACCCGACCCGGTGGACTGCCTAGCTGGGCACCACAGGAAGGGAGGAACAGACCGACTGCTCCGTCAGCGCCAGCCGGCGTCGCGTGGACCCGGTCCCAGGCGCTGGAGGCAGGCCAGGCAGAACTGGTGCCTCCGCTCTCATGAGGCGGGTGTCGCGCAGCGACGGAATACCAGGAATACTCAGCGGCCCAGCGCAGAAGCTCGAGGGGACTGGGAGCACCTCCTCTCCCGGAGCAGCCAGGCGTCCGGATCGAAGCCAGAGGCAGCGGATCGACAGGCGCCTCAAGGCTGAGGGATCGAGCCGAGCGCGGCGATCCCACCCCCGGACTCTCCGCCCCCCGTCCGGAGTGGGCGAGGAACTCCTGCCGGAGACCTCCAACCGACTCACGGACGAAGGACTTCATCGAGTCCATCTGCTGCTGAAACATCGACTCCATTAGTGACATGTCAAAACCACTCGAAGTGGTAGTAGAGGGGGAAGGGCCACGGGATTTTTCCTTTTTGGGCCGTTTAGATTTTGGCGGGGAACCTGCGTCAGGTCCCCTCCGCCTCCGCATCTTCGCGGTAAAACAGGGTGTCGGCCGCCCGCCTCTTCTGGGCCCGGGGGGAAAAGGCCAGACAAATTGAACATGTATCAGCCACATGGCCCGTCTTCTCTAGACAGGCCACGCATTGGGAGTGACTGTCAGCTCGGGGGATACTTCCCCCACAGACCGAACAACAGGTAAAAGCCTGAAACAAACACGTAAACATGTTAGTTAACTGTGGCCAGCAGCAGATAAACACGTAGAAAACATTGAAAAATGCATTGAAGGTTACCAACGGAAAGTAATAGTTGGTTTTAAAGCGCCAATATTGCGACCACGCCGCACGCTAAACTTCCCGCCATGGCAGAGCAAACTTGCGTAAACCACGGGAAAGTTTGCGTATTTTGATAGTACTTATACAAAGTCACAATTATGAAACAACCACTGTAAGGCTTTACTGTTATTGTTTTAGACAAATAAAAACCAAACATACAGGTGGTGTCTCAGACATCTTAAAATACAGCGCCGTGCATGCGGCTCATGAAAGGTAATCTCAACGAGCGTCTGTTCAGGGCCGTGACAGCAGAAGGAATGATGATACGGGTCTAGGAGCCTACCCAGTTGGTGCGCATGCGCTAAGGGAGGTAACTCCGTGAGGTAGGGTCCGTATAATAAATAAAAGAGTTTATTTATTGTACAATCTTTTTATTCAAAAAACATTGATACAACTGTCACAGGACATTTTACAGCCGGAAAATGCCTAATATGTACCCCAAGGACGATCTCTCTGAAAAAGAATAATTCGCTCATATGATGTGCATGCGTGTGTATGTGTATGTGCGGCTGCTTGTACTAGCCCAGACTTAAGCTGGTTTTATAGTGCTAGCCCACTGAGATATCATGCCGCAGTGAAGCATGAATACCCCACTCAGACACATTATACTGACTCCGAGCCGACCAGTCCTTGTTGTACCCATTATTGCCAAGCACCAGGCAGGGACCAACAAGTCCCATATTTTAATGTGTTTTGGTATGACGCGGTCGGGGATCGAACCTGAGACCTTCCGTTCTCTGGGCGGACGCTCTAACAACTACACCATGGAGGCGGTTGGGAATAATAAGAAACAGTACAGCAAGTCAACATCATGTACTTTGAATAAAATTTGCAACTTATCTTAGTTTCATTACAAGTGGTAGCAGATTCGCTCTCAATGGGTTTAAGTGCTACACACTCATTATCCCTGCTATCTGATCAAGCAACAGAAACACCTATCAGGGGTGAAACGGTATAGCGTGTTATTAGTAGAACCGTGGTATTTTGCATACCGTAAAGCAATGTAAAAAATTTCATACCATCATTTTATTAATCTTTTAAAAAATGTCTAGAAATCTAATCATTTTGTCAAAATCTATGCATTTCTTTGCTAGACGGCTGCTATTTTCCTGGAAGTAAGTTTTCATACACCAAATCGGAACCGCAATATGTACCGTACTTTGGTAAGAGCATACTGTTCCACCCCTAAACACTATCACTACCGTATATGACGGCAGTTAAGCTGAAGAGGGAGGACTACAAAATGCATTCTGCAAAAAAGGGTCAGCTTATGTAAAGGTTACCCTTGCAACAACAATATTTCTGGTTATAAAATATATGACACTGTGTAACATGCAATTCAGATTTCTGTGTATATTTGTCTCATTAACAGAGTCGGAAACAGCAATCAGCTGCACACAGGTTTCTCCTCATCTAATGGTGATTCACTTAAAAACATGCCCAATAATCTGTAACATTCATACGAAGATTGGAAAAAAACATTATCTGAAACTATCATTTTACAAAAAATAGTATATTCTGGTATTCTGTTATTTTAATTGTAGATTCTACTCTACGGAATATGGTACCTAGAGGTCCTCTTGGTTTCTCATGGAAATATCCCTTCCTGTGGAACTCATCTATCCGCTTGGCGATATTAGGGATAAACTGTCCAAAACGCTTGAGTCGGTCACTGCGAGCAGCCATCAACATCTTGAGCTGCTGCCTGTCACTGTCCTGCTTGTCCTGTATGCCCTGCTCATCTCGCCTGAAAAAACACGACAGGTCATGCCCTGCTCATCTCGCCTGAAAACAACCACAGGTCATGCCCTGCTCATCTCGCCTGAAAAAACAACACCAACAGGTCATGCCCTGCTCATCTCGCCTGAAAAAAAAACACCAACAGGTCATGCCCTGCTCATCTCGCCTGAAAAAAACACACCAACAGGTCATGCCCTGCTCATCTCGCCTCAAAACACGACAGGTCATGCCCTGCTCATCTCGCCTCAAAACACGACAGGTCATGCCCTGCTCATCTCGCCTGAAAAAACACAATGACAGGTCATGCCCTGCTCATCTCGCCTGAAAACTACCACAGGTCATGCCCTGCTCATCTCGCCTGAAAAAACAACACCAACAGGTCATGCCCTGCTCATCTCGCCTGAAAAAACACACCAACAGGTCATGCCCTGCTCATCTCGCCTGAAAACAATCAACCACAGGTCATGCCCTGCTCATCTTGTCTGAAAAAACAACACCAACAGGTCATGCCCTGC
This sequence comes from Haliotis rubra, assembly GCF_003918875.1. NCBI lineage: Eukaryota > Metazoa > Mollusca > Gastropoda > Lepetellida > Haliotidae > Haliotis > Haliotis rubra. The sequence goes on from NW_025767519.1 coordinate 12,693, forward strand.
TCATCTCGCCTGAAAAAACAACACCAACAGGTCATGCCCTGCTCATCTCGCCTGAAAAACAACACCAACAGGTCATGCCCTGCTCATCTTGCCTGAAAAAACAACACCAACAGGTCATGCCCTGCTCATCTCGCCTGAAAAAACAACCACAGGTCATGCCCTGCTCATCTTGTCTGAAAAAACAACACCAACAGGTCATGCCCTGCTCATCTCGCCTGAAAACAACCACAGGTCATGCCCTGCTCATCTCGCCTGAAAACAACAACCACAGGTCATGCCCTGCTTATCTCGAATGGAAACCGAACAGCGACAGGTCATGCCCTGCTCATTCTATAAACAAAACCATCACAAGTCATGCCCTGATCAAATTGAAAGATGGGAGAACAGTGTTTCTCCAAGATGTGCTACTTGTTGGTTTGCACCAGTTTTAAAAGTGCTTTACGTCCTTGGTGAAACCAACAAGTTTGGGTTAGAATCTGCCAAATGTGCATCACATCACATCACAATAATCTCATATGTCATGCTTCATTGTACATATGTACCTTTATGCATCCATAAACTCAGCTATAGACAGCTGTGCACCTACCTGAGAGTGTAGCCATCATTGGTGTACTTGGTGACAGCATCCCGGAACTCAGCTATAGACGGCTGTGCACCTACCTGGGAGTGTAGCCATCATTGGTGTACTTGGTGACAGCATCCCGGAACTCAGCTATAGACAGCTGTGCACCTACCTGAGAGTGTAGCCATCATTGGTGTACTTGGTGACAGCATCCCGAACTCAGCTATAGACAGCTGTGCACCTACCTGAGAGTGTAGCCATCATTGGTGTACTTGGTGACAGCATCCCGGAACTCAGCTATAGACAGCTGTGCACCTACCTGAGAGTGTAGCCATCATTGGTGTACTTGGTGACAGCATCCCGGAACTCAGCTATAGACAGCTGTGCACCTACCTGAGAGTGTAGCCATCATTGGTGTACTTGGTGACAGCATCCAGGAACTCAGCTATAGACAGCTGTGCACCTACCTGAGAGTGTAGCCATCATTGGTGTACTTGGTGACAGCATCCCGGAACTTAGCTATAGACAGCTGTGCACCTACCTGAGAGTGTAGCCATCATTGGTGTACTTGGTGACAGCATCCCGGAACTTAGCTATAGACAGCTGTGCACCTACCTGAGAGTGTAGCCATCATTGGTGTACTTGGTGACAGCATCCCGGAACTCAGCTATAGACGGCTGTGCACCTACCTGAGAGTGTAGCCATCATTGGTGTACTTGGTGACAGCATCCCGGAACTGGTTCTTCTGGTGGTCTGTGGTTCTCTGCTGTCCCTCCAGTGCTCTGGATTTCTCCATTAGCTGGTCAATCTTGTCCTGCCGAGCCCGCCGCTCAGCCTCATAGTCATGCTGGGCACTGTCACATAGTTTCAGTACAAAATAGATCATCAGAAGTTACATGTCAAGCTCGATAAGATATCTACGACAGATATGAAATCAGATTTATTTTTTTTGGTCCAGCTGCAGAGACACATTTCAGAAATATATCAAGCCAGATAATTCGATAGATATCAAAAATAATATTAATATCTTCTGATTTCGTTCAACAACACAGTTTTACCTCGGCTTACAAAAGTACTCAAATGGTGTAGAGTACTGTATGTTTAGATACCCAGTAATTATTTCGGACCCTGGAATGAATTAGTGGTCATGTGGACAGTGATCATGAGTAACAGGTAAAATACTGTAAACGTACTTATTTTCGCGTGGTGCACTTTTCGCGGAATTGACAGTTTAGACTACATCCCCCGGTCAATTATTCGTGCAATCAGTAATTGCCGGAACTGCCAGCTGTCTCTTTGGCCGCCACTTATAGCAGTGAAAACAAACAGAGTGGCTTAACCTGTCAGGCGGCGTCTATTGCTTACTCACAGGAAATCCCTATCTGTGCCATATACTAGTACACAGTAATCCGTTTACTCACGGAAGAGATGACAAACACATCAGTCTTATGTTCCGAATTCTGACGAATTAACTTCTACTGTATATTTCTTTGTGATTTCAAACAAGCCGGATTGTTGTGAATGAGATGATTGAGTGTTAAGTGACTATTCGCTTCATGATGTACTGGTAAATAAAATCTTAATGAATAAATAAAATACTGCTGTATTATTTCTTTCAGAGTCGTTTCATGGCAATCTGTTTTGTATCAAACCATCTGTCACGTGACCAATTTCCATGGCGGCGACAACACACATTGCTGTTTTTGCTAATTCGGCGATGGGATTTGGCTCATTATTTCATTATGATTTGGGAAATCCATTACAGCAACAGTTAAGTATGATTCTTTATGCTACTATCAGTCGTCATTTTAAGATTCCCGTAGATTTCTGTCTTCAACTTGATGTGTTATGGTAACAACTCAGGGGCGAGCGTGGCTAGACTGAATGAATGACAGGTTTATTCGCGGTGTATAAATTTTCGCGCTATAAGTGCGAAAATATAACCTGCGTGAAAAATAATACGTTTACAGTAACCGACACAGGTAACTACTCTTTGTGCGCTGTTGGTATGCTCTTGGTACTTAGTGCGTCTCTCTGGATGCCATATTTGAGGTTTTCGGCTTCCATTCAGTACATTTGTGCCACTAGTATCACATTTACCTATTCTTGATCTCCTCGATCCTCTCTTTCACCATGTCCCGATCTCGGCAACAGGTTCGCAGGTCCTTCTCAGTCTTGTTCACTTCATTCTGTATCATAACACTACATCGTCACACAACACATCTTCCCTCAAACCTCTTGTCTAGCCAGCATAAACAACTGGCAATAATACCATAACCAGATACATATACCATTCAATTTTTGAAAGGAATATTCATGGCGTCAGATTGAACAAAGTTAAAAATGGCAAGAGACTTATTTTTGTAAAATATTAATGCTGGTGTTCAAACTTAAGCCAATTATTCATCCCTTAATGATGCATTAAACTGTAATCCTTGTATCAACAGTGGTTCAGACACCTGGGTAGTATTCTGCCTATCCTGGGCCTGTCTGTCTATATACAATGCTGGTCTACCTACCTGTACCTGTCTGTCTATATACAATGCTGGTCTACCTACCTGTACCTGTCTGTCTATATACAATGCTGGTCTACCTACCTGTACCTGTCTGTCTATATACAATGCTGGTCTACCCACCTGTACCTGTCTGTCTATCTATATACAATGCTGGTCTACCTACCTGTACCTGTCTGTCTATATACAATGCTGGTCTACCTACCTGTACCTGTCTGTCTATATACAATGCTGGTCTACCCACCTGTACCTGTCTGTCTATATACAATGCTGGTCTACCTACCTGTACCTGTCTGTCTATATACAATGCTGGTCTACCCACCTGTATCTGTCTGTCTATATACAATGCTGGTCTACCTACCTGTACCTGTCTGTCTATATACAATGCTGGTCTACCCACCTGTATCTGTCTGTCTATATACAATGCTGGTCTACCCACCTGTATCTGTCTGTCTATATACAATGCTGGTCTACCCACCTGTACCTGTCTGTCTATATACATTGCTGGTCTACCTACCTGTACCTGTCTGTCTATATACAATGCTGGTCTACCTACATGTACCTGTGTGTCTATATACAATGCTGGTCTACCCACCTGTACCTGTCTGTCTATCTATATACAATGCTGGTCTACCCACCTGTACCTGTCTGTCTATATACAATGCTGGTCTACCTACCTGTACCTGTCTGTCTATATACAATGCTGGTCTACCTACATGTACCTGTCTGTCTATATACATTGCTGGTCTACCTACCTGTACCTGTCTGTCTATATACAATGCTGGTCTACCTACATGTACCTGTGTGTCTATATACAATGCTGGTCTACCCACCTGTACCTGTCTGTCTATCTATATACAATGCTGGTCTACCCACCTGTACCTGTCTGTCTATATACAATGCTGGTCTACCTACCTGTACCTGTCTGTCTATATACAATGCTGGTCTACCTACATGTACCTGTGTGTCTATATACAATGCTGGTCTACCCACCTGTACCTGTCTGTCTATCTATATACAATGCTGGTCTACCCACCTGTACCTGTCTGTCTATATACAATGCTGGTCTACCTACCTGTACCTGTCTGTCTATCTATATACAATGCTGGTCTACCCACCTGTACCTGTCTGTCTATCTATATACAATGCTGGTCTACCCACCTGTACCTGTCTGTCTATATACAATGCTGGTCTACCTACCTGTACCTGTCTGTCTATATACAATGCTGGTCTACCTACCTCTACCTGTCTGTCCACATACAATGCTGGTCTACCTACCTGTACCTGTCTGTCTATATACAATGCTGGTCTACACACTTGGGTCATTGTATGTCTATATACAATGCTGGTCTACCTACCTGTACCTGTCTGTCTATATACAATGCTGGTCTACACACTTGGGTCATTGTATGTCTATGTACAATGCTGGTCTACCCACCTGGGCCAGTATGTCTATATACAATGCTGGTCTACCTACCTGTGCCAGTATGTCTATATATACTGACACACATTGAAAACGCAAACCCCATTTTGGCAAGTTCTAACAAAGTTTTGTGAAGCAATTTCATTTACCACACGAAAATAGAGTGATGTGAGGCTGCCGAATAAAACCATATGCACATTTGGGTTCGAACCCTTTTCGTGTTTCTGGCATGGGTACAGTTCATGAAAACACAACTCTGGCATATCCCTTGGACCTGTTGGGGTGCATGATTATCATGACACACACATGCAAAGCCAGGTTTTGGACGCATAAAAGGCACTATGGTTTCACTAGCAGTCACACAATGCCACGGCTCAGTGAACAGCAGAGGGAACAAGCTATCGGGATGCTGTTGGTGGGAACATCACAAAATGAGGTCACCCACCACTTCGGAGTGAGCCCATCCACCATCAACAGACCACAAAATCGTTATCAGCAAACTGGAAGCGTCCGTGGCCTCCCTGACCAGGACAAACTCCGGTCACGTCGGCACATCCAGACCAGCACATCCAACGAGTTCACCAAAGAAACCGCTTTCAGACAGCAGCAAACTCACCCGAAACACCGTAGGACGTAAAGGACGCCACATCAGCGCCATGACAGTCATTTGACTTCTGCAGGCTGTGGCACTAAGGGGCCATATCGGGAAACGTCATTACGCAACGTCATCGAGTCAACAGACTCCTTTTTGCACAGCAACATAGCCTCCAACCACCATGAATCTCCAACCAGTGGGTGTTTTTCAATGCGTCCAGGTTCTGTGTGTCATTTGCAGATGGCAGACAATGCGTCTACAGGCAGCAACATGAACATGTGTGACGCTGGACTTGTCAGTCATATTGGCGGAACTCTTGCATTCATTTTTTATGAAAATGAAGCACAATGAAATTCTCAACATATTTGTAGAACAATTTTCCTCCAAGTATTGTTGTTTGTTAAGTTTTCCTCATTTGAATTTGGTTTTGTGTTTTCAATGTGTGTCAGTATACAATGCTGGTCTACCCACCTGTGTCAGTATACAATGCTGGTCTACCCACCTGTGTCAGTATACAATGCTGGTCTACCCACCTGTGTCAGTATACAATGCTGGTCTACCCACCTGTGTCAGTATACAATGCTGGTCTACCCACCTGTGTCAGTATACAATGCTGGTCTACCCACCTGTGTCAGTATACAATGCTGGTCTACCCACCTGTGTCAGTATACAATGCTGGTCTACCCACCTGTGTCAGTATACAATGCTGGTCTACCCACCTGTGTCAGTATACAATGCTGGTCTACCCACCTGTGTCAGTATACAATGCTGGTCTACCCACCTGTGTCAGTATACAATGCTGGTCTACCCACCTGTGTCAGTATACAATGCTGGTCTACCCACCTGTGTCAGTATGTCTATATATACAATGCTGGTCTACCCACCTGTGTCAGTATGTCTATATATACAATGATGGTCTACCCACCTGTGTCAGTATGTCTATATATACAATGCTGGTCTACCCACCTGTGTCAGTATGTCTATATATACAATGCTGGTCTACCCACCTGTGTCAGTATGTCTATATATACAATGATGGTCTGCCCCACCTGTGTCAGTATGTCTATATATACAATGATGGTCTGCCCCACCTGTGTCAGTATGTCTATATATACAATGATGGTCTGCCCCACCTGTGTCAGTATGTCTATATATACAATGATGGTCTGCCCCACCTGTGTCAGTATACAATGATGGTCTGCCCCACCTGTGTCAGTATGTCTATATATACAATGATGGTCTGCCCCACCTGTGTCAGTATACAATGATGGTCTGCCCCACCTGTGTCAGTATGTCTATATATACAATGATGGTCTGCCCCACCTGTGTCAGTATGTCTATATATATACAATGATGGTCTGCCCCTTACCTGTGTCAGTATGTCTATATATACAATGATGGTCTGCCCCACCTGTGTCAGTATGTCTATATATACAATGATGGTCTGCCCCACCTGTGTCAGTATACAATGATGGTCTGCCCCACCTGTGTCAGTATGTCTATATATACAATGATGGTCTGCCCCACCTGTGTCAGTATGTCTATATATACAATGATGGTCTGCCCCACCTGTGTCAGTATGTCTATATATACAATGATGGTCTGCCCCACCTGTGTCAGTATACAATGATGGTCTGCCCCACCTGTGTCAGTATGTCAGTATATATATATACAATGATGGTCTGCCCCACCTGTGTCCAGTATGTCTATATATACAATGATGGTCTGCCCCACCTGTGTCAGTATACAATGATGGTCTGCCCCACCTGTGTCAGTATGTCTATATATACAATGATGGTCTGCCCCACCTGTGTCAGTATGTCTATATATACAATGATGGTCTGCCCCTACCTGTGTCAGTATGTCTATATATACAATGATGGTCTGCCCCACCTGTGTCAGTATACAATGATGGTCTGCCCCACCTGTGTCAGTATGTCTATATATACAATGATGGTCTGCCCCACCTGTGTCAGTATGTCTATATATACAATGATGGTCTGCCCCACCTGTGTCAGTATGTCTATATATACAATGATGGTCTGCCCCACCTGTGTCAGTATACAATGATGGTCTGCCCCCACCTGTGTCAGTATGTCTATATATACAATGATGGTCTGCCCCACCTGTGTCAGTATGTCTATATATACAATGATGGTCTGCCCCACCTGTGTCAGTATACAATGATGGTCTGCCCCACCTGTGTCAGTATGTCTATATATACAATGATGGTCTGCCCCACCTGTGTCAGTATGTCTATATATACAATGATGGTCTGCCCCACCTGTGTCAGTATACAATGATGGTCTACCCACCTGTGTCAGTATGTCTATATATACAATGATGGTCTGCCCCACCTGTGTCAGTATGTCTATATATACAATGATGGTCTGCCCCACCTGTGTCAGTATACAATGATGGTCTGCCCCACCTGTGTCAGTATGTCTATATATACAATGATGGTCTGCCCCACCTGTGTCAGTATGTCTATATATACAATGCTGGTCTACCCACCTGTGTCAGTATGTCTATATATACAATGATGGTCTGCCCCACCTGTGTCAGTATACAATGATGGTCTGCCCCACCTGTGTCAGTATGTCTATATATACAATGATGGTCTGCCCCACCTGTGTCAGTATGTCTATATACAATGCTGGTCTACCCACCTGTGTCAGTATGTCTATATATACAATGATGGTCTGCCCCACCTGTGTCAGTATGTCTATATATACAATGATGGTCTGCCCCACCTGTGTCAGTATGTCTATATATACAATGATGGTCTGCCCCACCTGTGTCAGTATGTCTATATATACAATGCTGGTCTACCCACCTGTGTCAGTATGTCTATATATACAATGCTGGTCTACCCACCTGTGTCAGTATGTCTATATATACAATGATGGTCTACCCACCTGTGTCAGTATGTCTATATATACAATGATGGTCTGCCCCACCTGTGTCAGTATGTCTATATATACAATGATGGTCTGCCCCACCTGTGTCAGTATGTCTATATATACAATGCTGGTCTACCCACCTGTGTCAGTATGTCTATATATACAATGATGGTCTGCCCCACCTGTGTCAGTATGTCTATATATACAATGATGGTCTGCCCCACCTGTGTCAGTATGTCTATATATACAATGCTGGTCTACCCACCTGTGTCAGTATGTCTATATATACAATGATGGTCTACCCACCTGTGTCAGTATGTCTATATATACAATGATGGTCTGCCCCACCTGTGTCAGTATGTCTATATATACAATGATGGTCTACCCACCTGTGTCAGTATGTCTATATATACAATGATGGTCTGCCCCACCTGTGTCAGTATGTCTATATATACAATGCTGGTCTACCCACCTGTGTCAGTATGTCTATATATACAATGCTGGTCTACCCACCTGTGTCAGTATGTCTATATATACAATGCTGGTCTACCCACCTGTGTCAGTATGTCTATATATACAATGCTGGTCTACCCACCTGTGCCCATATGTCTATATATACAATGATGGTCTACCCACCTGTGCCAGTATGTCTATATACAATGAGGTGAGGTGAGGTGAAACTGGGTTTAACGTCGTGCTTGAGAATATTTCGCTCATATGATGACGTGCATGTGTTTTGCATGTGTGACTGCTTGTACTAGCCCAGACTGAAGCTGGTTTTATAGTGCTAGCTCACTGAAATACCATGCCGCAGTGAAGCATGCATACCCCACTCAGAAACATTATACTGACTCCGAGCCGACCAGTCCTTCCGGGCTGAAGCTCTAACCACTACACCAAGGAGGCGGTCTTCTATATACAATGATGGCCTACCTACCTGGGCCTGTCTGGCTGCATCCCTCTCCTGCTGCATGTTGGACTTGGCCTGTTTCCTCTGTGGTTCCAGTTTCTGTACCTCCTCACTGATGGCAAGGATTTGGTCCTGGATCTGTCTGTGTGTTTGCTGACGCTTCTCCAGGTTCTCCTACCAGATCATGACACAGTGAGTGAGTGAGTGAATGGTGTAACATTGCAAGCTGGATTGAAGAAGATGTTAAAGGAAATGGGCTATTCAGGAGTCTTCTGTTTTGAGGAATTAAAGCTTGGCTGTCTGTGTTATGCCGACATGGTGGAAGATGGTATAAAAAAGGGTAAGATCAGAAATTACAAAGAACAAAAAATACATTTTTGAGTCAATAAAAGTTGTAGGTGCTTTACCTTCACCTCCTCAACCTTCTTTAGATACTTGGGAGTCCGGGAGTCCTCCTGGTCAAGTTTCTTCTTGATGGGCTCCAAACCCTGCAAACAAGCAGACGGGTGCCATTGTGTAAACAATAGGTGACCAGAGAGTCTGAAATTTGCCATTAAGGGTGTCTGGATTAGGTCTTCTAGAGTGCCTGTATTGGGATAACCAGTGTCTGAATTACTTCATCCAGTGCGTCTGGATTAGATCGACCAGAGTGCCTGGAGTAAGTCATCCAGGGTGTCTGGAATAGATCGACCAGAGTGCCTGGAGTAAGTCATCCAGGGTGTCTGGAATAGATCGACCAGAGTGCCTGGAGTAAGTCATCCAGGGTGTCTGGAATAGATCGACCAGAGTGCCTGGAGTAAGTCATCCAGGGTGTCTGGAATAGATCGACCAGAGTGCCTGGAGTAAGTCATTCAGGGTGTCTGGAATAGATGCGACCAGAGTGCCTGGAGTAAGTCATCCAGGGTGTCTGGAATAGATCGACCAGAGTGCCTGGAGTAAGTCATCCAGGGTGTCTGGAATAGATCGACCAGAGTGCCTGGAGTAATCATCCAGGGTGTCTGGAATAGATCGACCAGAGTGCCTGGAGTAAGTCATCCAGAGCATGTGGATTAGATCAACCAGAGTGCCTGTATTGGGTTGATTATGGTGTCTGGATTAGGTTGACCAGCGTCTGGATTTGGTCTTTCTGGGAGTCCTAGATTAGGACAGCCAGTATGTCTGGAGTCCAAGTTATCCAGTGTGTCCGGATTAAGTAAACCATGGTGTTTGGATAAGGTTTTGGATTGGGTCATCCAGGGTGTCTGGATTACTTCATCCAGAACCTAATTTGCTTTGAGTGGAAATTTGTATAAACTTCATATTTTGAACAGTATTAATGATAAAATTATATAGGCACCCTTTCTTTTGCAGCAACCAAAGACCAAGCCATTTCATTCTTCAAATGTTTGACTTTCTTCTTCAGTTCATCGATGGCATCCAAACTTTTGAATTTGTGTTCCCAATCAATCACCTCCTTCTCCAAGACAGGCAGAGACTGTGAAGACACCAAACAATGGACATGTCAACTTGCACACCAAAAACATATCTACTGGCAGATTTTGGTCTATCAGCTCACTTGAGGAAAGACTTATTTCAGTTCCATCTAAATGATTATTTGCAGCGTGTCAGAACATGACGATACTGAGGTTACAAGGTAGATGTGTGTAACAGTCGGTGTCCTAAAGCAACAGGTACACAGGAGAGGTGGAAACAAATTGCTCATTCTTCCCTGAAGGCAGTGGTGATGAAATCTCCCTGTCTCCCTGGCATGAACACAGTGAACCATTAGCGTGAGTTCATGTAGTAACCCAAAACTAAGTGTATGGTACAAAGGATGAAGGTATGTTTCATTTAATGCCACAGCAATACTTCAACCATTTTGCAGCTGTCTCTAAATAACTAAATCATGAATTAATGATTTAACAGGGATAGTACAGCGTGATATACAAATGTGCTTGCCCGACAGAAAAAAACACTGGACTCGGGCGTCGGGCAATGGGTTATTTCCACCCCTGAGCATTCCCCCTTTTAAAGTTTTCTAAGCACACATCGCTCTTTTAACAGCAATATGGTAACAGTATGTTTGAGAACTGTTCTTACATAGGTCACAACAGGACTGGTGTCAAGGAAAGGGACGAGAAAGAGTAAATGGTGGGGACACTTTTGCCTTCTGACATAATTAGTGAAGTTCAGGTGACTGATAATTGGAAATGGATCAGTCAAACTGGCACTGATCATGCATAAATGTCGGTAGTTTTGTTGAAGAGGCAGAGTTTGGGTTACAGAGTAAGTTGTGTGGCACTTCATACCCTTTCCTTCTGCCTGATGATCTCAAGGGTGATGGACTTTTGCTCGTTGGCTTTTGCGTAGTCATGCTTCATGGTCTCCAGCTGTGTGGCCTTCAGGAAAAACTGCAACAGGTGGGGAGTAGAAATATATCACTAGAACACATTATGTAATTCTCTGTTTGGAACAGAGAGAGTATAAAGCTAACGGTTTGAAACTGATCCTGATGATGCTGCTGGCCACTCACATTAGCATGCACACATCAAATATTGCAGATCTTTGATCTAGAAACAAATTTGAACATTTACAGAACAAAGGTAATAGAACTGCAAGTATGAAAATACCTTGTACTTATCCTGAGGGCTCTTGGAGTTGAGGAAGTTGCGACTTGTCTCCTGATTCAGGATGGCAACAGGATTGTCCACCTGAATGTTGAACTGGTCCAAGATGTGGAACAACTCCTCCCTCTTGTCTGACACCATTACACCTACACAAGGGAGATAACTAATGAGCTGACACCATTACACCTACGTAAGGGAGGTAACTAATGAGCTGACACCATTACACCTACACAAGGGAGATAACTCATGAGCTGACACCATTACACCTACACAAGGGAGATAACTAATGAGCTGACACCATTACACCTACACAAGGGAGATAACTCATGAGCTGACACCATTACACCTACACAAGGGAGATAACTAATGAGCTGACACCATTACACCTACACAAGGGAGATAACTCATGAGCTGACACCATTACACCTACACAAGGGAGATAACTCATGAGCTGACACCATTACACCTACACAAGGGAGATAACTAATGAGCTGACACCATTACACCTACACAAGGGAGATAACTCATGAGCTGACACCATTACACCTACACAAGGGAGATAACTCATGAGCTGACACCATTACACCTACACAAGGGAGATAACTAATGAGCTGACATCAAACACTGGGTAAGCGCCAGGCAGGTGAACTGAGTGTTGGTATGACCTGAACGGGGATCGAACCACCGAACTTTCACTCTCTAGGTTGACCCTATCCACTCCACCACTGTCTCACAGGTAACTTCAGGGATTTACATGGAGTCCTGTATTTGAGAGTCCCTAGGACTCATTCTCTTAATTTTCAGGGGTCCTGGACAACAAAATGGGGGTCCCAGACACTTCAATACTCTTATTAATACTGTTATTGTATTGTGTATCATGATCATCACATTGCTACAGTAATTAAATTGCAAATAATACCATAACCCAGCTAGTAGCAAACTCAGTGATAACTTATTGTCACTTGATTGGAATTTTTACAAAAAGTATTTGGACATTTTCTCAGTCCCTCTGGACATGCTAATAAACTTTGTTGCTTCCATTGTCAATGTTTATGTGTATAGGACGCAGGAATTTGCGTCCTGTAAATCCCTGGGTAACTATCAGGATTGAACAACAACAAACAAAACTTGTTTTGTTACCATTTTTTGAGAGAAGCTGGTATTTGCTGTTCCCCTCTGATGTGAACTTCCTCTGCACAGTGATGGAGTCTCCGTACATTTCATGCCTGAAGGCATCGGGGCCTCGGTTCCGCAGCTTGATCTGCACCTCACCAGTGCTGCAAGCACGAAAAATTCAAACAAACCTGAAGAGGTTGTAGATTCTTTGAATATATTCCCCCTTGGGGTACATATAAGCATTTAAATGCCCATTTAAAATCCTACGACAGTTGCAACAATATTTGAACAAAATATTTACAAAACAAAAAACTATGTTTTGTCTTGTGAGACCACCCCTACAGGGCCCCACGGACCCCTACAGCCAAGAGCAGGTAACTCAAGACTATAACCTCGTACCTCACTTTCCATGCTGAACATAACCAGACAGAATGTGGGGAGGTGGAAGGCAGTACCCCAAGGAGGAATATATTCAAAGAATCTGCAACCTCTACAGGTTTGTTCAATTCTTTTTCATATATTCCTCCTTGGGGTACATATAAGCATAAGACAGACTCCTAAAGACTGAGTCTGGGAGTGGCATTCTGTCTTGTAGAACAAACCCGACAACAAAGAGGAATTCCCAAACTATAAACAGAGTAAGAAATCTCACTTACCTGGTCACGTGCCCACCATAGCCAATCGGGCGAAGGCGTGAACCAGGGTCAGGTGTCGAAGACACTAGCATAACATGCGAAACCTCGCTAATGTAAATTGCTTCAAAACAGTCCCACCCTCCTTCCCGTAATTGATTGGAAGTGAAGATAAGGGAAAACTGACAATATACCCAAGAAGAAATTTGCCGAAACAAGCAAAGCTTTCCAAGGAAATTGTTCTAGTGCAGTACAGAGGAATGCAAGTACATGGGGATAAAACCACCACCATAAAACCTGACACCATGGGAGAACGTAGAATAGTTTAAAATAACCCAACACCAGTTAAAACGGCAGATAATTGATCCTCATCATAAAACCTCGAAAGCTCAAACGGCTATAGAGGTGGAACCCTGCCCACTGGAGAGAACTGACTGACCGAACCGAGCAAGCTCGCTGGAGTGTCTGTCAAGTTGATAACGACGGATGAACGTACTCAGTCAGCTCCAAATAGCCGCGGAGCATATCTCCTCAATGGGCAGCGCCGCAGTGTATGCCTTAGATGTGGCCACTGTCCTAACCGAATGAAGCTTCAGACCTTTGGGTGGGATACGACCTTAATGAGTATAACCCATACAAATGGCAGAGACAAGCCACCTAGAGACAGTCTGCTTGTTCGCTGGAAGACCAGTCTTATCCCTGCCATAACAACAAAACAACTGATTATCCTTACGGATACCCCTTGTTCGTTTGATATATGCCTTAAGGGTCTTACGGACATCTAAGACGTGACCACGCCTTAGAGAGGTACCGGGCAGGGAAGGCTGCCTGAAAGCGGGAAGCTCTATAGGCGCCGTAATGTGAAAGGCACTATCTCTCTTAGGACGGTAAGTATCCGTCAACCGAATGCTAACCCTGTCCTTATGAAAAACAGTCAGCGAGGGGTCAGCGGACATTGAAGTTACTGCCACCAGAAATGCGGCCTTCCGTCAACAGCTGGAGGGAAAAAGGCAAGAATGGACAGTCGGACGGATTCTGTCCATGCCTGCTAAAAAATGCTGAACCAGAGGGTGCCGCCCCAAGAGTGCACCGTTAACAGGAATGTGGAATGCAGAAACAGCCGTTGAATATCCTCATCCTCGAACAGTTGAAGCCGCTAGATCGGCTTCCAAACGAGACTGGAGGAATTCTAAGACAGAGACTAAATCTTCAGAGAAGGGATCAAGAATCCCCCTGAAGACATACCAGCGCGCATAGCAGGCCCATCTATCCTCATATTGAACGTTTGTCGAATCCCTCCGCGAAGCCAGAATTGTGTCTGCAACTGGCCAGAATTCCTGTCTGCAAATGGTGCAAAATTCCCCTCAGTTCTAAGGATAATGGTCAAAAGGTATAGTACAGGAGGCTGAGCCAGAAACCTGAGAATTACCTGAAACCAGCTTTGAGCAGACCAAAGTGGTGCAAGGAGCACAAGTAGTCAAGCTGGTTGTGCGGCTAGCTGCGACAGGACTTTGGAAATCAGTGGTATCGGCGGGAACGCCCACAGTACCCTGTCCATCCAATCAAGTTGAAAGGCGATGTTGGCTACCGCCCTTGGATCCGGAATCTTAGAGCAAAACAATGGTATCTGGTTCGTCACCCCAGAGGCAAGCAGATCCACCTGGAACGACCTGAATACGCCCCGATCGAGCATCGACTCGTGTGGGGCTAGCATACTCTGTGAGAGAGCATCTGCACGTAAGTCATTGCCGTCTGGTTGTCAATCTCTAGACGCACCACACGGCTGCGAAAAAACTCCACAAAGCTCTTGAACACCCGGTGGACTGCTCTCAATTCTAGCTCATTGACGTGCAGGCTGACTTCCTGCTCCAACCACGGCCTAAGACTCAGTGGTCGCCCAGGAACTACAAACACCCTGAACCCTCCGTCCTTTGGAAGTAAGTGGAATAAAACCTCTCTCCTTGCTGACCTTCCGGAACCTGGCACTGGCGTGTGCCAAACCCCGCAGAAGGATCTCACCTCCACTGTGGCAAATGGCCATCCCTGAGTGTGGACCCTGGGATTTGACATGGCTGCTTCCCACTCCCAAAGGAATAGTGACAGCCAGTCGCCTACATTGGCATAAGGCAATGCACCCCCACTGTCGGCAAGTCTCCGCTTGCTTGTGTGTGGGGCAATAAGGGCACGGGGGAGAGACTCAACGGGAAGCCAAGGGATGGCTAGCCCAGAAAAGGCCGCTGCGACCGAGCAGGCCTGCCCTTGCCTCGTGCCCTCTTGCTCTGTAATGGAACAGTCCATTTGGCAGGCTCCTTCGCCGGGGAGGAAGGATAAGAGGAGGCAAGAGGTGAAGGCCATTGGTGAGAAGTGGAGGGGTGTTCCAACAAGGGTTTAGAATCCTTGAAGGTAGACACCGCCTCCGCGGCCTCCCGCACTACTTGCAAAGCCCCAGGGAACAGGGAAGACCCCATTGCGAACGGGAAAGAAAGCAATGTTAGCTGCGTGGCCAGCGAATAGCCATGGGAAGAGTGAACCGCCACACGGAGCTGTTGTGCTGCACACCGGTAAACCTCCTCGAAGAATGGTATGCAGACTTAAGCGTGGGGGCATTGGCTTGAAAGGGCGGAAGCCGCCTGCCCTGCCTGGCCGAAGCCTGAGAGGAAGTGGACAACCACCAAGTGTGATGGAGGCGTAAATGCACTCGTCCACCACTGGAGGCTTGAAAAAGACAGGTTGAGACCTGATGCAGGCATGGTTATTTGGACTGGATCAATCTCAGGAGGTGGACCAGATGCAGAGCCAGGTGCTGGATGGGCTGGAGTAGACGGATGTATTTGGTTCCAGGCTGAGGATATGGCCCTGATCATTAGTGGTATCAGAGCAATGATCACCAGAACGTCGGTCAGAGAAACTGTATCGAGATCTCGACGTGGTAAGTACCGAAGTAGGTTGGTAAGCCGGTGATCTGGATTCCCTTGTATGGCTAGGTGATGATATGACTGACTGACTGACTGACTGAGTTAGGTTTTACGCCGCTTTTAGCAATATTCCAGCAACATCACGGCCGGGGACACCAGAAATGGGCTTCACACATTGTACCCATGTGGGGATTCAAACCCGGGTCTTCGGCGTGACGAGCCAACCCTTTAACCATTGGGCTACCCCACCGCCCTGTGATGATATGAAGAACTAGTCCGGGTCGCTGTAGTTCTAGTTGGTGATCTGGTTCTGATTGGAGCTCTGGTTCGATCATCTGAATAGAATCGGCCATGAGATGTGGATCTGTACTGTGATCCCGATTGGTCAATGGCTCTGTAAGGTGATCTAGATCGTATAGGTGACCTGGGTTAGTAAGATGATCTGGATTTGTAAAGTGATCTGGATCGATTTGATGCACTAACTGGAAACTGTGAACGTGATCTGGATCTATAAGGTGATCTGGATCGGGGTCGCTGTAGTTCTAGACCGTTGTAGCCAGCTCTGTCCGGTTCAATGAATGTGGGGGGACAGTTGGCTGGTTGAACGAAGTTGGCCAAGCTCCAAACAAACTGAGACAGTCGAGGGAATATGTACTGATGATCTGGATGATGATGGTGTCGATCTAAGGTCCCCTGGTAGTGTAGATGGGACAGGCAACGATGAATTATCGATCACAACCACCCGCGAGTGATCTGACGAAGGAGGTGACTGATGCGTACGTAATATACTCCTAGGCCAAATGTGGAGATAACATCATTATCAGGTAATATGATACACCAGGCCTTATCACCCATACTGCATATCCTGATTATGTTGAACATCAGTGCTTGTCATCGTCCATTAAACCATGCGGTTAATACTCATGCAGTTGGTCTATGAACATGTGGACACTGTTTCAACAGCAGGGTAAACCTTGTCTGTTTTCAGTAACCTGATACATTCTGTGTCTAGTTCCACATTGACAAGAATCTCTGGAGGGTGGGAGTTGCCATACCAATTACTGGATAACGCTTTTACTGCTGCTGAGAGATCCTAAAAGATAGGGACTTTTCTAACATTTGGCCTAGGACTATAATAGGTGCCGAATGTCCTCAGATAAGTAAGAATCTGATGACGGGTCTTGAACCACAGCAGTCGCTCTCTTGCGTGAAGGTACGATTTTCTGTCGCTGTTACTTGATAGGCTTGGCGGGAGTGGGATCAGATTCTGTTGATTTCCTCTCCCTATCGGCGATTCTCCGGGAGCAAACACGAGGTAGGGCTTAAAATCCTCATCTTTTAGTGAATTACACTTGCCACATCATTTGTTCCAGTTACATTGTACAATACAGTCACTGCAAGACGCGTGAGGGTCGAGGGATGAATAATTCGTCTTGCATTGAGCACAAACTTTCCTTTTCCTTGACTGATTATCTGTTTTCCCCATGATGTTAGGGTGAAATACTGTCCCTAATATACAGCACGTCCACACAGTCGTGCGACAAGAAAGGGAATGATCATTCAAGGTAGTCACGTGGGCAATTAGTGGAGCATGCTGCAAGCTTCATTAGGAACTAGGATGGAGTGCATGGGCAAATGGACAAGGAGGCCTATGGAAAAAAGTTTACAGTTGTTCCACTAAAAGTCGAAGCGAGAGAGAAGTTTAAAAATTATGACTATCAGCGCAAAACGCTAGCAGCGGAAAACACACTGTAACCCGCTAAATGGATGCGTAATATCATGCAAACGTACATATCAATACACTATATCTACACTAAACATTGAGAACCTTACCGGCAAATAATAAAAACAGTGAGCATAGCGAAGGCTCCCGTCCGCCTTCTTGACAAGCACATGGCCAGCCGATGCAGACTGGAGCGAAGTTACAACAAGTGTTTGCCACTGATATGGCAATGTCCTCTGCTGCTAAAGAATGGAATATCTATATTTACTACTTTTTATTTTTGGGTCACATACAAGATGCCTGAAATGACTGGTGTCTGCATAATCACCCAATGTAGGCTGTCAACATACTTGAATTTGAAACATTGGGTGCAATGTTTTATGAGATATCCGCTTTAAAAAGTGGTCAAAGTATCGTGGTGACCTTGAAGATAAGGTCAAGGTCACCCAAATAAACTGGTGTCAGTGTAATACTCCAATGTATGCTGTCACCAAATTTGAAGACATCGGGTACAACATTTCATGAGATATCGCGGGAACAAGAGTTAAAAGTGTGAAAAGTGTCGTGGTGACCTTGAAAATAAGGTCAAGATTACCCAAATCGACTGGTGTCTGCGTAATCCCCCAATGTAGGCTGTCACCAAATTTCAAGACACTGGGTACAACAGTCCATGAGATATCGCGTTAACAAGAGTTTGTAAAGTGGTCAAAGTGTCGTGGTGACCTTGAAAATAAGGTCAAGATTACCCAAATCGACTGGTGTTTGTGTAATCCCCCAATGTAGGCTGACACCAAATTTGAAGACATTGAGTACAACAGCTCATGAGATATCGCATTAACAAGAATCGGGACGGACGTACATACGTACGGACGCTGCTGAATACATAGTCCCCCGTTCCGCGCTGCGGAGGGGGACAACAACAGATGAATGAAAATATTCAGAAACAATCTCTAAATCGCCCATGCAGGGAAGAAAAGAGAACCATACATACAGTAGCTGTTTCCGAACCACTCATCATGAAAGGAATTCAACTCAACTCTTGAGAAGGGACGCATGTCCGGTCGATAGAACGACAGCATGATAAGTGAGGTACGAAGTTATAGTCTAGAGTTACCTGCTCTTGGCTGTAAGGGGTCTGCGGGGCCCTGTAGGGGTGGTCTCACAAGACAAAACGTAGTTTCGTAGTTCTTTGTTTTGTAAATATTTTATTCAAATATTGTTACAACTGTCGTAGGGATTTTAAATGGACATTTAAATGCTTATATGTACCCCAAGGAGGAATATATGAAAAAGAATTTCCTCTTACATATCATCCTGAACTCAGACATACCATTTCCATTAACATGCATATATATAACTGTAAGATGTGAGAATTACAACTGTTCCAAGGGTAAATAAAGAACTGGAATGAAAATATATGTGATGAAAATGTACAAAATAATATCCAAAACCTATCATCTAAGTCTGTGGAGTAAACTATAAACAACAATACTGTATATTACAGACTTGAGATAAGTGAAGAAATGCTAATGCACATACTTCACACACCTAAGAACAGAGAAATGTTTGCAAATGAGGACATAGCTCTGTGTAAACTGTAAGATCTCTGACCTTTTCCCACTCTTGATGAATCCCTTGATGGTGCTGCCCCTGCTTGTCACTGAGGCCTTGCCCCCCAGGCCAACAACCAGCGCTGCCACCACGGCACTCTTCCCACCTATTGCAGGAACACAGGGGGAAGTCAAGGGGTGAGTCAGGGATTGTCATCTTTAATATGCATCCTACATTGTGGGACTGACAAAAGATTTAAGATGATTTCTAATGGAAACAGTGCAATAAAACTACGTACAGTAAATTTTACATTACTCATATAATGAAACTTTGTACCGCGGATGGCAGAGTGAAACTGGAGGTGTCAAATGTTGTCTGTAGGCAATTGTCAAAACAGAAGCCAGCCTTTCACTGCCATTTCCTCTAAGTGTCTAAACATAAACATATATATATATATCTATTTTGTACAAGCAGACCTTTCGCTAAAAAAATACACTCCAGGACTCCTATGAATGAGAAGCAATTTTGCTACAATTTATTGAAAATTAGCATTACCAAGTAGTTGCTTTTATCTACATGATCTAAGTATTGCTTCATTGATGACAATATATGCATAATCAATGATTATGAGGATATATATCTTATACCACATCCATCTTGCTTTGGTACAACTACAGGGAACTCACAGATCTCAACCAGGTATCCTTTGCTAAAACTTGCCATCAAGTCTTGAATACCATAAAATTTGCAATGCCAATACAATTCTTGTAAGTCTAAGATATGAACTTACTTCCATTCCTTCCAACAATGAAGTTGACATGAGGACCAAAGTTGACATCCAAACGAGTGTGACACATGAAATTCTTCACACTAATTTTCTCAATTATGCCAACTTCAGCTTCCTGAAAATAACGAGATCACATAAGAGAGAAGAGAATGTTTGAGTGTCTTGGTAAACAATTGAAGAAAACTAACTGTAGTCTTGCTTAGGTCTAGATTTAAAACATACAGTGATGGGAAGGTCACTGAATTGACATAAAAACATACAACAAATAAAAATAAACAATGTCTAAGAAAAGTATATTTATGTATTCATAATGACAACAACTCAGCTGAAACAATTCTATTAAAAAAATCAAGCAACTGTTATTTGTGACTACATTAGCCCTTTTGTAATATCTACATCAGTCAGAGACGTAACGTGTAACACGGTGAGATGGCCTATCGTCTCTTGTGCAGCAGGTGCACTACCCATGGTACCATCTGAAGTGCTTGACCCTAATTGATTGGCACATGTAAAATCACCATGGATTGTTTCCACTATACCAGCTGTTTTCTTGTTGATTTTTTAGATAAAGAACATAATTAACATTGGAAAGTCAACTGGACACCGGTACAGTGTGATATACAAATTTGCTTGCCCGACAGAAAAAAACACTGGACTCAGGCGTCGGGCAATGGGTTATTTCCACCCCTGTAGTAATGCTTCCACCCAAACGTTTCAGGAACCTACCGGGCTTGTATTGAAGTCAGGGTTCTGTGACTGGTTGATGGGACCATCATCTTCATCCTCCATGGATGGGTCAGGTTCTCCAGCATCATGCCTACGCTTTTTCTTGGCTTGGTTGTCTCTCTCAGTCAAGCGACGCTTTGACATTGTGCTTAGGAAGAAATTCTGGAAATAAAAACGAACAAATCATCAATTTTTCAACAATGGTCAATGTGCTTAAATAAAACTTATGCATATTATACATAACTGTTACCTGTGGTCACATGGTCTTGTCTGAAACTTGAATTTACAGCATTGCCTTAGTTCAAAGTTTATAGACTCAGTTGTTTGATCATTTGTTGATTGCTGCTTTACTCTTTTTGTCATTTGAAATAATACCTTCACTACATTTATGTATTGTACATGTTATAGGGAATAACATATTCTTTTCTTTCACGGTTGATAAAAAAATTGTCATATGAACAATGCGAAAAATACATGCTTTGTGTCCTCAAGGACAAGGACAGACACAACACATTCCCCAAAAATCATTAAAGCAAATGTCCTATGTTCTGCTGATGGTGGAAATACAATCAAAAACATGAACAGGAAATATTTTATTCTGCTGCATACATATAATTATGGCAGGTATTCGTCATTTCTCACAATACTTTCAATTTCCAGGTCACACATACACATGAGTAGACGAATGCAGTGGAAACAATCAAAAGAATTGCTGGCTAGATCTATCTCACAAGCTGGTGTTTTGTCAACTCTATAGCAGCTGTCGTATGTCATAAATTTAGGCCTATATATCATGTACATGTCATTGAATTTAATAATGCAGATTACATGACAGTTGCGACAAATATTTTAAAATGGCATATACAATTATTATTATTATTACAATAATATACTGGATAAGTGCAGTGACAACTCAAATAGAAACTATATAATCATATCCTGGCAATCAAACATAGCCAAAAACAGCTGAAGAATATCAAAGCAACAGTTGACTCTGAAACGCACCTTACTACTGAAGAACGTCCATATGTGTCTTTCGATAGAGCTTCCACTTTCTCTTCATCTTCCATTTAATAACTTTACACACTAATAATCAATCATTTGACAACATAGAGAACAGAGTGAACGCTCAAGGAAGTGTCATGGCGGGAAATATAAAATGGACACGCCATATCCGGAAGTATCAGGGTACGTGAATGTCAACTTCCGGTTAAAAGAAGCATGGCTACCAGTAACAAGCGTATCGTCTACGTCGGTAATAAGAATCGTTATTTCTCGCATACACATCTCTAATTAAACGGTTTATTACATTAATTGACATATTAACATGTTTGACGGTGACGTGTCACATGGATAACACTGAATACAGGTCAAATTTCGTTCAGAACGAATGTTTCTTTAAAATAAGGTTTGAACATGAACTATGATGAAGTTTCTCTATTTTTGAAAACGTGTATTGTTTTATCAGTCTCAATGATTAACAAATTAAAGCTAAAGGCAACTACTTGTTTTGTTGATAGTGTGCTTTGTAATGTGTTTTGGTGGTCATTTATTGATCATGTTTTTGTATTAGGTGGTCTTGCGGAGGAGGTTGATGACAAAGTCCTCCATGCAGCCTTCCTGCCATTTGGTGACATAGTTGATATCCAGATACCCCTTGACTATGAAACAGGTATGAACTAGACCACGCCTTACAGGATTGTGACTCACCATCACCTTCAAGCTGGACAAATCTACAGTTTGGTCATAGAACATGTTGAATCAATTTTTACAGGGGAGGACCTTTGCCCATAATAGTAATATGTTTGGCGTTACGATATTTTGCCCAACATAAATAATACAACATTATATAAAATAAATGTTTATTATTTTATTGAACTATACAGAAACAGCATATAACATAGCATTTTGAGAGAGTAAAAAATGAATAGCCAAAATAGTCAAAAAAGTTCCTGGATTCGTAGATAAGAGGTATATTTGAGCATGACGAGTCCAAGTCATAATCAAGGAAATAACCATGGTGTTGAAGTATCATCCAGTAATATTCACTCACACAATTTGAATTAATAACTTCACTGTATTCTTTCCAGAAAAACACAGAGGCTTTGCTTTTGTGGAGTTTGAACTTGCTGAGGTATGTTTTATCTCCGTTATTTCCATGAATCATTAGACAAGTTGAAATATCAGTTCAGTACATTAAAATAAGTATGATTTTGAAGCATTATCTCATCAAATTAGTTTTGACTGTTTTACATTGCCTCAAATTTGTAACTTAACTCTTTAAAAGATAAAGATTTTGGAAGGACAAGCAACCATTATTCTGCATGTAATTTGTGCAACTAGATTATATATGCATTATGTTACTTTGCACCACAATATGAGTAGTTATGGTTGTGACATCACACACAAACCCAAGGTAGTACAAGTATATATACCAGTAAACATGATAAACAAGAGTTGGTTACATTTGCAGGGATTGGCATAGAGAACCTTGACAATGGGCCATTTTCGGAATTTAGAATCGGCCACTGCCCTTTTATCAATAGTAAACTTCAAAATTTTAATGGGCCATTTTTTATTCTAATGTGCAAAATGGCCAATGGCCCCTGCCTTTTCCAATCCCTGCATTTGAAAAGATATATTGTCACTTATTAGGTGCAAGAGGTTTTAAGACTCATCTCTTCCTGACTCACTATTTCATGATGTAATTTTTAGTGTTTGTCATATTCAATACCCTTTGAAAGTTTGATGATGAAATGGAAGTCCTTTTGATAATAAGCAGATAAGTATCACTTACTTGTCTATCCTAAGTTGCTGTTCAGATACTTGTCACATTACACAGGTATATTATGACTGTGCTTACCATTGATAAGTCTTTATTGTATATAGTAATTTGTCTCTCTTTTTAGGATTCTGCTGCAGCCATAGACAACATGGTAGGTAGCATACCTTATTGCATGGTAGTACAAATGACTCTGCCGTTAGATGGTACAGTTGTGTCCATAACACCATGTTAGGTGGTACGGTTGTATCCATAACACCATGATAGGTGGTACGGTTGTGTCCATAACACCATGATAGGTGGTACGGTTGTGTCCGTAACACCACCATGTTAGGTGGTACGGTTGTGTCCATAAGACCATGATATGGTGGTACGGTTGTGTCCATATAACACCATGATATGGTGGTACGGTTGTGTCCATAACACCATGACATGGTGGTACGGTTGTATCCATAACACCATGATATGGTGGTACGGTTGTGTCCATATAACACCATGATATGGTGGTACGGTTGTGTCCATAAAACCATGATATGGTGGTACGGTTGTGACCATATAACACCGTGATATGGTGATACGGTTGTGTCCATAACGCCATGATATGGTGGTACGGTTGTGTCCATAATACCATGATATGGTGGTACGGTTGTATCCATAACACCATGTTAGGTGGTACGGTTGTGTCCATAACACCATGATATGGTGGTACGGTTGTGTCCATAACACCATGTTAGGTGGTACAGTTGTGTCCATAACACCATGATATGGTGGTACGGTTGTGTCCATAACACTATGATATGGTGGTACGGTTGTGTCCATAACACCATGATAGGTGGTACGGTTGTGTCCGTAACACCATGTTAGGTGGTACGGTTGTGTCCATAACACCATGATATAGTGGTACGGTTGTGTCCATAACACCATGTTAGGTGGTACGGTTGTGTCCTTGACATCAAGAACAAGTGTCATATGTACTCTGTAACAGCCACAATCTGATACAATTAAGATTCTTATTAAGCAACAAGTAATAAGTGTATAGAGAAAACAGATTTTTCCCAACTAATACAGTGAGTGAGTGTGGCTTTATGCTGCTTTTAGCATTATTCCAGCAATATCACGGCCGGGACACTAGAAATGGACTTCCCACATTGTACCCATGTGGGGAATCAAACCTGGGTCTTCATCATGACAAGCGAATGCTTTAACCACAGGGCTACCCCACTGCCCCCCAACTATTACATTGTTAATGTAAACAAATGACAATATTTGTTTGTTTCACTTGTTTTGTTATGAAATTTGTGTTGTTGTTTTTATTACTGGCCAGTGATAATTGTCTTGTGTTCAGAATGACTCAGAGTTGTTTGGGCGGACAATCCGAGTGAACCTGGCCAAGCCAATGAAGATCAAGGAGGGATCAGGTAGACCAGGTAGGTCATCAGGAGGATGTAACAGGACCAGGAAGTAGTCGAACTCTGTCAGCATAATGGTAGGGAGGGGCAAATTGGCATCGTGCCAGATGTTCATGGATTGTTTCTCAACTTTATCAAAATATTTCAGGTCATGCTTGGCTGTCTCACCACGCAATTTGCACAGTTGCTTCCTTTTGTTATTCTTTGGCCCGGACTTGATTGTTTACAGGCTGCATATACCAGCATTAGCTGTTCACAAGTGACAGATGACAAATGTTCCCAGCAAACTTACCCTTTCAATTTACATTGCCTTAGGGATGCTTGAAACCTGGAGTCACTGGTTCACACCCAGATTCTAACTGATTGTGTTAACGGAATACCTGGTTTTAGATAGTAACCAGTGGAGACTGGTGAATCTGTAGCAGGATACGTCACATGATTAGAAACAATGAACATGCACTACTGATTCCCGGTTGAGTTGAACTATTCCGTTGAAGTTCCTGCTTATGTCAATGGTGATTTTATTTAGTTTGTCATTATAGTGATAGTATAATTGCGGGGCGGTGGGGTAGCCTAGTGGTTAAAGCGTTGGCTCGTCACGCCGAAGACCCGGGTTCGATTCCCCACATGGGCACAATGTGTCAAGCCCATTTCTGGTGTCCCCCGCTGTGATATTGCTGGAATATTGCTAAAAGCGGCGTAAAACTAAACTCAGTCAGTCAGATAGTATACTTGCACAATATTGTTAGGATATTATCTTTTGGCCTTCAATTCCTCTTATGTGGCTACTGCTGATTCTGACAATCATTGTGTACCAGTGAGTCTGACACTCCTTGTGTACCAGTGAGTCTGACACTCCTTGTGTACCAGTGAGTCTGACACTCCTTGTGTACCAGTGAGTCTGACACTCCTTGTGTTGTATGTTTCTTGTGCTGAATCTCACCTTCACTGTCACAGTTACTACGCTGTTCCACCTTCAGTTTGTAATGCGCTACTAACACTGACTTTGTTTGACCTTCAGTGTGAGATGTGCTACTAACACTGACCTTGCTTGACCTTCAGTTTGTAATGTGCTACTAACACTGACCTTGCTTGACCTTCAGTGTGAAATGTGCTACTAACACTGACCTTGCTTGACCTTCAGTTTGTAATGCGCAACTAACACTGACTTTGTTTGACCTCCAGTGTGAAATGTGCTACTAACACTGACCTTGTTTGACCTTCAGTGTGAAATGTGCTACTAACACTGACCTTGCTTGACCTTCAGTTTGTAATGCGCTACTAACACTGACTTTGTTTGACCTTCAGTGTGAAATGTGCTACTAACACTGACCTTGCTTGACCTTCAGTTTGTAATGTGCTATTAACACTGACTTTGTTTGACCTTCAGTGTGAAATGTGCTACTAACACTGACCTTGCTTGACCTTCAGTTTGTAATGCGCTACTAACACAGACTTTGTTTGACCTTCAGTGTGAAATATGCTAATAACACTGACCTTGCTTGACCTTCAGTGTGAAATTTGCTACTAACACTGACCTTGCTTGACCTTCAGTTTGTAATGTGCTACTAACTGACTTTGTTTGACCTTCAGTGTGAAATATGCTACTAACACTGACCTTGCTTGACCTTCAGTTTGTAATGTGCTACTAACACTGACCTTGCTTGACCTTCAGTGTGAAATGTGCTACTAACACTGACCTTGCTTGACCTTCAGTGTGTAATGCGCTACTAACACTGACTTTGTTTGACCTTCAGTGTGAGATGTGCTACTAACACTGACCTTGCTTGACCTTCAGTGTGAAATGTGCTACTAACACTGACTTTGCTTGACCTTCAGTTTGTAATGTGCTACTAACACTGACTTTGTTTGACTTTCAGTGTGAAATGTGCTACTAACACTGACCTTGCTTGACCTTCAGTGTGAAATGTGCTACTAACACTGACCTTGCTTTACCTTCAGTTTGTAATGTGCTACTAACACTGACTTTGTTTGACCTTCAGTGTGAAATGTGCTACTAACACTGACCTTGCTTGACCTTCAGTTTGTAATGTGCTACTAAACACTGACCTTGCTTGACCTTCAGTGTGTAATGTGCTACTAACACTGACCTTGCTTGACCTTCAGTGTGAAATGTGCTACTAACACTGACCTTGCTTGACCTTCAGTGTGAAATGTGCTTCTAACTCTGACCTTGCTTGACCTCCAGTGTGAAACTTGCTACTAACACTGACCTTGCTTGACCTTCAGTGTGTAATGTTCTACTAACACTGACCTTGCTTGACCTTCAGTGTGGGCGGAGGATACATGGCTACAGGAACACTCTGGGGAGACGCTAGAGAAGAAGGAAGGAGAAGGGGAGGAAGGAGAAGGGGAGGAAGAGGATGGGGGAAGGGAAGGAGAGCATGGAACAAAGAGACCTGCAGAAGACACAGAAGAGGTATGTGCTATGAACTGCTCAAGTAACCATAGTAACGTAGTTCTGATAATATGATAACACTGTCAAACTTCTGTCAATTGTTTGATGCTGCACTCAACAATATTTGCTGTGTGACAGACTTTCACCCACATTACATGATGAAGTTGAAAGGCCGTAGCCTCAAATACTACCATGTTTTTAAAGTACTGTCGGAAATAGAAAAAAACTGTATTTTCTCTACAATTTATGTAGATTTATGTGCAAGTGTGGAGTATCTGTTAAACTAAGTTCGGCCTAACTACAAGTCTCAGTGGTAGGTAG
Organism: Haliotis rubra; assembly: GCF_003918875.1. Lineage (NCBI taxonomy): Eukaryota > Metazoa > Mollusca > Gastropoda > Lepetellida > Haliotidae > Haliotis > Haliotis rubra. Next base: position 40,586 of record NW_025767519.1, read on the forward strand.
GGCTTCAACGAGTCCATTTTTTTGGACTCGAGTACTCGAGGGGTGAGACTCGACTCGGACCCGAGTACTCGAAATTCATACCTTTCAAGAAAACGATCAATTGTCAAGATAGTTACCTAATCATTTTAAGAAGTGAAATCTCAATCGATGTATTATTTTTACATGTACTCTCATCTGCAGACTTGTAGCAACTAATACTATACAGCCACACCGTGTGAGGAGGAAACTATTTAATCTAGGTGTTAATAAAAACATTATCAGATGGGTTAAAGAATTCAGGGTACACAGAACTCAGTATGTCAGTGTCAACGGCTATCAATCTTCTTTTCTCTCAACTTCTACTGGAGATCCACAAGGCTGTGTTCCTTCATCCGTACTCTTCGTTTTGTATACCAATGCCTGTTACTTGTCAATATATGACTGTTTACTGTGAAATTTTCAGATGATGCCACTGTTACTTGCCTAATTTCTGATTCTGAACATTATTATCGTCAAGGTATTGACAAAACCGTAATGACAGTTTTTTATCAAACCTTTATTCAAAGTGTGTTGACCTACAATTTTCTATGTTGGTATAGGGATCTGTCTCATCTTAACAAAAACAGACTTTTCAAAATTGTTAATACTGCTTGCAAAATTTCTGGAGTGTATTTTGAGTATAGTAAAAAGGACAGCTAAAATTAGATTTGACAGTTGACATATTTGGTCTCATCATTTTGAACTACTTCATTCTGGACGCTGCTGTCGATTACCTTCCCTCAAAACAGAGCTCGACAGTCTTTCATACCATCAAGTGATTCGTGGAATGCAACAAATATTTTGAATCACCATCATGTGATTAGAACTAGAATTATTCATCTCTTTACCTATGTGGTTAATTGAATTATATCACCTAGTGGTAGGGACATAAGAAAGCGAGAAAAAGGACTTTACTGAGGAGAGATTAGTGCAGAAATGAGCAATGCGGTTTTTTCTAAGTCCAAAGCGAATTATTTGGAACAGACCATGGCTTTATGCAAATTAGTGTGCGACAATATTGTATTACAAAGGACACTTTTTAAATTCTCAGTTTGAAATAAGACGTAGCTTCATTATAAACGATAGCTGGCGTGAAAAATAATAACTTTCATGCTGAAACTATTAAGGATGTAGCTACCGTGGAATCTCACTGTCACTATAAAAAGAAACAGATAGGAGGGTTTGTCTCAAAAGCAAAACCTGGATGGGTGTTGCAGATGATCGTTGGGATCGGGCTTGGGGATAGAGATATCAGCTAAGATAAGATAATCCTTTAGGGCAATTATACTGGGGAAGTACACGGCATGTCATAACAATTTACAAATAATATCCAGTCCTAGGCCTGTCGATCTTCCCGATCCGGGTGGTCATGCCACCTAATATATTCAATACGATGCGTCTCTATGGTTATCAGGTATCATACTCTTTTACATATCTCAACATAAACTTCATGAAAGAAAGACACGTAAGATGTTAATCAATAGATGAGGCATAGTCAACACACATGAAAAAGCACAAAATATCTTTGAGATGACCCCTTGTGCCTGTAGGCAGCACATGCATTTCATGCCAGGTGAGTCGACGGTCCGTCGTCATACCTGGCTGAGCGACCTAATTGCCATCTATAGTCTGATCTATTGTTTTCAGCAGCTATTCGTAAGTTTTGCCCGATTTTACGAGTAAACATGCTTTTCTGGATATTCTATTACGCATCCCACTGAATGCCAAGTTAGGCGAAGTGGGTTATTTCGACATTTGCTATTTGCAGTTGTGTCAATTTTAGGGATACAGAGTGACAGCCTAAAACAGTCCCACAGTAATTTAATTGAAGCTTTTTTTTTCTTTTCTATTTCCCACAGTACTTTAATTGAAGCTATTCTTCCTTAGACTGCAGTGTCAGCCCCCAAGAAATCCCGTACAAATCCCCAAGTCTACTTTGACATCAAGATTGGCAATCGAAGTGTTGGGCGTATTGCTATAGAGTTGAGGGCAGATGTCGTACCCAAGACAGCAGGTAATGATATGAGTGTAATGCTCAAACAGGACTCAGGGTTTGAATTAAAAATATTTAGCATTTCTTAGTCCTACTGAAACCTTGATTGTTAAAACTCTCCAAAAGCAGACATCAGTGGACTGCTCGTCAATCTGGGCCATGTGTATACACTGGACATTTTCCTCCTGATGCCTCCAAGGAAATTGACATCTATAGAAAGCATGTTATGTTCATATGTTACAATGCTACTGGCTATTTGACAGAAATGTATATCATGTATTTGTGTGCAACTGTTTGAGGAAATGTGTAACACCTCAGTTTTCAAGATGATGAATTTGAAGGGTTAGTCTGATTTTTCTACAATGTTTGTTGTTTGGGAGAAGTCTCAACAGTCAGTCTGATATTTGTTTCCATTTCAGAAAACTTCCGCTGTCTTTGTACCCAGGAGAAAGGATTTGGCTTCAAGGGCAGCTCCTTCCACAGAATCATTCCATCTTTTGTATCCTAGTCATTCATCAATTATTTTATGGATAAATATTATTCTTCAAATACCACTATCCTATTTGGTAGTTCTCAATTTTTTACATAATATTATGTTACTTTAAAATATTCAAATGATTTTATGTTTGCCAGGAATAGTTGCAATGTTGCTGATGTGACGTGAAGCAATATTCATTGACAAACTCACCCACTGTTTACAAAGGGGCAGGCTCAACATCAGTTGTCTCCCCTTGGTAAACAAATACCGTAAGACAAACACTGCTCAATTCAGTGCTGTCGCGTGTATGTCTTTGTGTGATTCCTTAACCTGCTGTAGATGTGTCAGGGAGGAGACTTCACCAACCACAATGGCACTGGCGGCAAGTCTATATATGGGCGCAAGTTTGAGGATGAGAACTTTACATTGAAACATCTTGGATCAGGTATGTTATTGTTTGGTGGTAAGTGGGTCATGTGTTTCTGACACAGAGCAATATAATTACTTTCACCCTCCACAAAGAGGAAACAATAATTAAAACATTTACATCTTAGGTCTAGTACTAGTGAAACCTAGGGCTGCGCAATATAACCGGTTTACCGGTATTTACCGGTTTTAACATGAAATCGATACGTATTGCGATACGCTGATCGAAAACCGGTATTTCGACATGCATTCGGTCAGCAACACTTGAAGTCTTGATTTTCAGCACACCCAAGTTAAAGTTCGGTTTGAAGTTGTGTTCTTAAGTTTTGTTCCCAAATGTTCTGGATCTGAATGTTTTAAATATTTACTCATTAATGACCGGTGATCTCTGATATGTCCTGACCAGGTCAAGGTGCTGTCTAAAATCTCAGGGCTTTTTTTGAGTGGAAAAACTAGTTCAAACTAGTAACCACTGTGTTGATTGTTCTTTCCTTGTTTCATTTGTGCCAAATATTATTTATTTTGTCATGATTAAATTTTTTATTAAAGTAACCAAGCATAGTGATTTTCGTGTTTTTGCTATATAAATCAAGCATTAACTCGATTATAAGTAGTTTTTGTCAAAAATAATTCTTGCAATATATTGCAATACATATCATAATAGACTTGATCGCAATATATAATATGAAAATTCTCTGACCGCCCCTAGTGAAACCTGTGAACATCCAGGTTAGAATTGGTTTTCAGCAACCCATGCTTGTCGAAGAGGTACTGCTGGGATCAGGTGGTCAGGCTTGTTGATTTGGTGTCATAGTATCCCAAAATCGTTGTTCATGCTGTTGATCACTGGATTGTCTGGTCCTGACTTGATTATTTACAAACCGCCGCCATATAGCTGGAATACTGCTCAGTGTGGTGTTAAAAAACAACCAACCAACCATTACTATTGAAATGTTGAGATGTACACAGAGGAGTTACTGCCCTTTCTATACTTTCTGGGAAAGTATTCGAGAACCCATAGTCTTATTCCAGGGTGTGAAGTGTATAGCAGAACATATAAGATACACCTTTATACCTGAGTTCTTCATCACACTGTACAACTTGTTCTCTTTGATCTGCAGGTACTTTATCAATGGCAAACTCCGGCCCAAACAGCAACGGATCCCAGTTTTTCATCACAACAGAGAAAACAGATTGGTAGGGAGCTGTTTCTGTTCGGTATTTCATCTTTCAAACAGAATAGCACAATACTCGTTCACCAATTCATACACTAAGTGAATAACAGGATACTGGTCAAATGATTCTTATAGTATATGAATAGCAGAAAACTGATTCATTCAGTTGCTGATGTCCATAGCTCTGTTTCAGTCATTCATTCACTTGGTGGATATATTGTGTGCTTTCTATTTGTGTAAATTGTTGAACTTGAGGTGTATTAATGAGGTGAGGTGAGGTGAAATTGGGTTTAACGTTGTGCTTGAGAATATTTCGCTCATATGACGACGTCCATGCGTGTGTGTGTGTATATGCGGCTGCTTGTACTAGGCTTAAGCTGGTTTTATAGTGCTAGCCCACTGAGATACCATGCCGCAGTGAGGAGAAATACCCCACTCAGACACATTATACTGACTCCGAGCCGACCAGTCCTTGTTGTACCCATTAATGCCGAGCGCCAGGCAGGGACCAACAAGTACCATATTTTAACGTCTTTTGGTATGACGCGGTCAGGGATCGAACCCGCGACCTTCCGCTGTCCGGGCGGACGCTCTAACCACTACACCACGGAGGCAGTTCGGTGTATTAATGAAACTATGTGAGATTTGTACAAGAGACATTCTCTTTACTCAAGTACTCTGTATTCTGAGTTTTCCTTTATAAAGTAGCTATTCAATATTGTGACCTACTGCCTATAACCCAAGGGTTCTACATACTGCCCTATGTTCATGTTGATAATGTTTTAATTCCAGGTTAGATAACAAGCATGTTGTGTTTGGGAAAGTCATCGAGGGAATGGATGTAGTCAGGAAAATGGAGGTAAAATAGTCAGTTCTCAGAAGCAGATTCTTTACAATAACAATCCTGTCTAGAAGTTGCGTTTTTCAATTCTCAGTTGTCAACATTCCTAAATAAGGTTTTGTGGTTAAACTGTGTGATTGTCCCACTGTGTTGAGGCTTGGTGCCCCACACTGGTACAAGCAGCGAATTGGAAGGTTATATCCACCATCACTCTAACCAAATCAAACAACAGAGGAAAACAATTTAATTTATGGCACATTATTAAAAATGCTTTGAAATAGCAGCATCAAATTTTATTGTGGCCAGTGGAGTGTTTAATTCAGTCATGGAATTGAGTCAGCATAATGTTCTAAATGTAAAACTCTGAAATCAAACTGAAAGTATGGATATACAGATTTATGATGACTGTAAGTTAATCTAGTGGAATATTTTGTTATACACTTTGTAATAAGACAAAGAATGTTGTGTTTTCCAGGCCTGTGGAAGCAAGGGAGGTAAGCCATCTGAGAAGGTGGTGATTGCCAACTGTGGGGAGTTTGTGTGATAAGGAGACAATACCAGAGGATGGATCCGATCACATATGTCTGCCACATGGCTCTTCTGGAAGTGCATTTGCTTGTTGCATGTCTTTCAGGAAGCGTCAGATCAATGTATATTTGCGAACACAGATGAATTTTACAGTTTGATGTGTAAAAAAATGTGGCAATACATCAATCCTACTGATGTAAACCTTGAACACATCAGCAAGATTCAAGAGGTAGTGGATCAATGCATCCATGCACCCATGCACATCAACATGGACAGCTAGATTCGTGCAACAGAGGCAACAGAGGTCAACTGTAGTGCAAGAGAGGTCAACAGACACATTTAGGAATGTACTGAAGAACATTCCTTTGCGTGATGCATCAAGTAACGTTGCTAATACTAGGAAAGTCTTTGTCAGTATCACCATGGAAACTTTATCCACTTTTGAAGTTGAAGACTTGGAAAGCACTGAAACCTTTATCCTACTTGTGATTGGAATTCTTGAAGAGCAACCATGTTGTGAAATGTTCTCTGTAGATATGTACAAATATGAACTTTTATGAATAGAGAAACTTGTTTCATATTTTTGTTCTATCAAGCAAGGAGCAAGATGAACGTTGGTTGTAATCCATATGATGTGCATACTTGGACCATACAACAGACCATGAATAGATCACCCAATCTTGGCATTCCCTATAATAATAGTCCATTTATATTGTGCATTTATTCATGCACATTGCATGCTCAAGCGCTGACATATTACCCCTGGTCAACCAGTACAGAACACTCCATGTGGAGAATGCAACCGGTCACCTGCAGTGTGCGAAATAGTTTCTAAATCTTGCTCACCAGTTGGGCTAGGTATGCCTGAAAGTTACTAGCCCACAAAATCATTCACTAGCCCAAAATTTGAATGTATAAACTAAGCAAAAATTACTAAAAGGTAAAATACCATTATTTACCAGGCCATAATCTTGCATGATTTAAAAGTGTATTATAACTTAACAAGTCGGAGAGAGTGATATATTTTTAAAATGACCATGAAAATTCACTAGCCAGTCTGGCCAATGACTGTGGAGATTATTTGATGGGCATTCTAGAAGTTGGTGACTCAAAAATGAAACTTTATGGATGACAACTTCTTATTTATTGCATAGAGCGACGTTTCGATGTAGATTCTTACATCGTTATCAAGCTAAAAGTGAATACAACCAGATGTAGAGGAGTATATATACACAGTATGTTTTGACAACAGCAGATTAACAATAACAACAACATGTAATTGAATAACAACTATAACCCTATAACCAGGTAGTAACCTCATGTAGATGGGTTATTGATGTCATTTGGAAGACAGCCAACAATATCAGACATATACTACTCAAATATAGCTAAGGAACGCCCAATCTCTCATGTTACAACCCATGAAGATCCTGTTTCGAATTAGTCTTAAGCTACCCATGCTTGTTATAAGAGGCCACTACCGGGCTTGGGTGGTCCGGCTCACTAACTTGGTTGATGCATGTCATCGTATCTCCGTTGCTTAGATTGATGCTTATGATGTCAATTACTGGACTTTTCTAGATCTGATTATTTACAGACTGCCGTCATGTAGCTGGAACATTGCTGCGAGCTGCATTAAACAACAAACAAAACAAACATATTACTATAGTTTTAATCTGTCATGGCATTACAGATTACCTAAGGATAACAGTAAACAATTGAGTGTTCTTCATTATTGTGAATTATTGAATGTGTGAAGCCCATTTCTGGTGTCCCCTGCCATGATGTTGCTGGAATATTGCTAAAAGCGGCATAAAACCATACTCACTCACTCACTGTTGCTTACTGAATCTGGACATCTGGTCAGAGGCGACTAACAGGAGGCTCGCTAACTCTGTTGACACCTCATTGTATCCCAATTGCGAGGATTGATGCTTATGCTGTTGATCACTAGATTGTCTGGTGCAGACTTGTTTATTTTCAGACCGTCGCCTTATAGCTTGAATATTGCTGAGTGTGGTGTTTTAACAACAATCACATTAAATGAAATTAGTCATTGGTGAGATATTACCCGGGATATGTGACCGAGTTATTCTACTTTCACTCACCACTGACTCTTCTTTTGTACACATCAAAAGTCTACCAAATCCTAGGGGGTTATTCCGTAATTTTTCTGAATATTTTTACAATATAAACTAGGCACAAAAAGAAACTCTGCTCATATGAAATCAAAACATACATGGGAACTACGCCTGTACACATGTATGTGCTACGTTTTGCGTCGTTAGTGGTTACGGCATGTTCACCTGTTTCCACGTTTGTGCATCTGCATCAATTTCGTGGAGTGAATATATATTAATTAATGCTGTCAATTTGGGGAGCTTTGTTGATGTTTGATCGTTCAAAAAATAAAAGGGCTAATGAACCGCACATCATGCCAACGTCATTGGGCTATGGAATGGTCAGTGGAGGATAGCCAGTTGTCGGGGCATTTCCATTGTCGCCATCCAGCAGAGAAATAATCTGAACAATGTTGAAGTTGCCGATTGCCGACGTGCAGGACATCCGCGTTTGAGGACAGGAACGATTGATACGTTGACCCATCCTGTGCACTGGTTCCTGACGGTAGTGACCACTGCTCAGACCATTTTAGGAGTTCGGCGTATCCACCCCAACAGATGCACGAATGGTGTTTGCCCTTAACCCTGAAAAGCTGCTGCCCCTAAGGACCCAGAACCACAAAAAGTTGTGGGTCCCAACCAGAATGTGTAGGCCCTATATTTCAGCTACAATATAAGTAATTCCCAGCAAACAAAACAATGTGACAACGAGCAAACTTAGTTAAAGAGTTTAATTTAATTCTAGTGACTGACTAGTCTTCATTTACAACAAAATCAGCATCCATGTCAAGATCCAAGTCTTCTGAAAAGTCTGTAATCAAAATTGCTTCATCGAAAATGAGTCTTTTCACTTAAGCACAACAGCTGCTTATCGACATAAAAACTAGAAATTACTGAATGATATTTTCTGAAAAATAATACTCTTAGTTATTGGGGATGAAAAAGCTGTCGGCCTGCAGAGAACAAAAGCTGTGGGTCCTTGTGGTTTTCAGTCGGCTTCGGGCCTAAGGACCAACGTTAATTTCGAACGCGGGTCAGGAACCGCTTATAGTAATATGGGGTACGTATCCTGACGCCAACTTATCATGAAAACCTGACCACCGGATCCCGTTAGTCGCCCCTTACGACAAGCATGGGTTACTGAAGACCAATTCTATCCCGGATACTCACAGGTTTGCGCGCATTTTGGCTCGTCAATGTTATGGACATTAAACATGCTGTTCTGTCGTCTTTTTATGAATATCCTCCTATCAACATTCACATAGATTTCATCGTGTGCTTTTCCAAGGCATGTTCAGTGGTGATTTTAGTGTGAAACCTTTCACAGTTTTAGGCCAATTTGCCAGTGTATTTGGCTAGTGGAGGCCGGGCAGACCTTCCGGTGTGTGTTTCTGTGTGGCTGCGGACAGGTGTCTTGGACTGAACCGGAATTCAGTCGACAAACATAACTGTACTTCTAACTGTTGAACGATCCCCGGCCGCGTCATACCAAAAGACGTTAAAATATGGTACTTGTTGGTCACTGCCTGGCGCTCGGCATTAATTGGTACAACAAGGACTGGTCGACTCGGAGTCAGTAATGTTTCTGAGGGGGGTATTCATGCTTAACTGCGGCATGGTATCTCAGTGAGCTGGCACTATAAAACCAGCTTAAGTCTGGGCTAGTACAAGCAGCCGAACTTACACATATACGCGCATACACGTCGTCATATGAGCGAAATATTCTTAAGTGCGACGTTAAACCCCATTTCACGTCACCTCGACTCTAACTGTTGGAAAAAAAGAAGAAATTGTCAGACACACACTAAAAAAACCCCCCAAAATCCCAAAACATTGTTGGAAGCTAATGCTTTGGAAATATATACTCAGGCTCATAGTGTTAATTAACAAAATATCTGTTTTTACAGATGGAACGGGAAAATAGCTTATCTCCAGCGATGCATGGATATGGGTGACGTTTTTTCCCTGTGGTCTCTATATATGACTGATCCTACATATTGCACCCCCATACATTTGTGCATGGTACCCCCCTCCCTCAACTGCACTTACACTCAACATGTCTTTGGTACATCTGGCAGTTTGATAACTTGTACACTAGCAGGGTTGATTTGATTTCACTTTAGAATAAGAAAGGTGTACTCTGGAAAGCTTATTAGTGCTACTTTGTCATAATCCACCGTCAGAAGTATGGGAGTATATGTCAGCTGTTTATTAGCGATTCTCATGCAAAGTTTCAGACCAACTGCAGGACCAACCATGCACCTCTCTCTGAAACAGAAGGTCTTGATTAAGATCCCTCAAGTTGATATTACGACCAGATATATTCAAAACTCAAAACAAACAATAATTTGTTATTTGCCATTTGCCATGACTTCACTCATCAGGCAATAATGTATCGAGTTCGAATTTTATTTTGATATATTTCTTTTCCATTTCATGACACGTTAGATATCCATGAGAATATCCTCGATCTGTGCTAGTTTCTGGAGTATACCTCCAGAACCTTGAAATACTTCTTGCTTATACAAACCAGTCTATAGCGATGATTTGTTGCCTTTTGATAACTTGAACAATAATAACAATACACTGAACTGCACTGTTTTTTTCTTCACTGCAGTTCTAAGCTTGTAATAATTGAACCAGTAGTGGAGTAAACGTAGCCAAAACTCCATTTCCGATTTACACCTGGGGGTGACGGTAAGCTGGGCCCCGTCTCGCATATCGCAATAGCTTTGTCGAACGTTAGCGCGCGCAAAGGGAGCCGGGAACCAGCTTAGGGTGACGGCAGCAGGCGTTGGTGTGGAGCAGCGTTTCCAAATACTTTCCTGAAGAGTTCTTCCAAGGATTACAAAACTTATAAAGGAAACTTTATAAAATAACTGATATTAAAAATTGTAATAAAACCTAATTTTGAATGCTGTTATTTACTTCGTTTTACTTTTAAATGAAAGTAAAATATACGATTTCCTCGAACCAAAAAGCGAGAATATTGTATTAAAACAAAACAGTGTTCACTAATAGTCTATATCACAACGTCTCGGCGCTTCACCAGAAGCCAGACGGTGATATTCGTGATGGGATGTGCGGTAACTGAACTCATAAGTATAATATGTCAATGTTGGTCAAAATCTGTGTACATGATTAGCACAGTCCACACGCACTATTACATTAGAGAACATAAGTAGGTCCTATGTCTAGTTTTCCGTATATCAACGTCACTGCACTCAGACATGATACGCTGGTATCTATAATCATGCCTAGGTTACATCATCTCGAACTGCAAAAAGTTCAAAATCTGAATCACTTCAGTATGGTTGCTAAATATATCTTGAAGCCTGTTTACGTGATGATTATAGTACCATTTTGGAACTGAAATGAAACGGGTTTAGAGTTGTGGAGAATCTGTAGATCAAGGGAGGTAACTCTAAATTTCTTCCCTTCGATAACATCCAGTGACATGGTTTTCTCAAGACGATTGCTTGGCTTTGGAACCCAGTTTTTGAGGGTAAAAAGAAGGACATAGACATTTCTAAAGTGCATTGGGTCTGGGTAATCACTCCAAAATTACAGAATAAGATATTACACGGACTAAACGATGCGAAAAGTGACACAGTGTCAGTAAGGTTACTAACACGTGCGCGTAATTTTGCCGGGCGTTTATGTAAATGTCTGCGTTGCATTTCAAATGATACTCCGTTTTGGTGAGCTCCTGAAAACGATATTTGCGAACTAATGTTTTAGACCTTAACCTCCAGACACAAATATAATCGGAACATTTGAATAATGGTTCTTTGAAGTGATGTCAGCAATGATCAAACTTGTTTTTGATATCACTTTTATCAGCTCCTTATTTGTGAATAATGTAACAAATAAAATAATAAATAAAGAAGTTGATATCCCAAAACGTCTTTGACTTATTTGGATAAAAAAAATCAATAATAGACATATTTAGATCTCCATCTCACGTTACATGTTTTTTTGAATGGGTAGTATACTTTAACTTTTTGTGTGTGAACACTGTCAGTTGTTTTAAGGTTTGATACTCTGATTGGATGAAATAGTTTGTGCTTGGTTCAAGTCATTCATGTTTACCGTTCATGTTTCAGTTCAGCCAATGTCGGGCTCAAAGCACAAAGAATCCTCAAGTGTTCTTTGACGTAAGTATTGACAACAAGGATGCAGGGCGTATAGTGATGGAACTCCGGGCTGATGTAGCCCCCAGAACAGCAGGTATGTAGTACTGACCTACGACTATGCTTGTCGTGAGAGGCCACAAACGGAATCGGGTGGTCAGGCTCGCTGACTTGGTTGACACATGTCATCGGTTCCCAATTGCGCAGATCGATGCTCATGTTGTCGATCACTGGATTGTCTGGTCCAGACTTTACAGACCGCCATCATATAGCTGGAATATTGCTGAGTGCGGCGTAAAACTAAACTCACTGACCTATGAGTGATTGTATATCAATTTTTCTATGTTTATTGTGGAATGTTATCTGACATGTTTTTTTATTGTGATGTTAAATCATAATTAATTCTTTATATATACCATTATCAATTCATAATTTCTTTACAGCCAGTTTAGACAGTTTGGTTGATGAATAAGATGAATAAGGTCACAGCATGATACTGAATATTACCGGTAGTTACAAGTTTTGATTGATGGTAGATATGCTGGAGCATACTTGCCAGAACTAGTTGTTGATGGTGAAAACCCAAACTGGTTTAAAGGTGTAGGTGCTTCTCCCAGGACATTTATTATCTCATATATTTATCAGGATATCAGATATTGTTCAAGTAGAGCAATAAAAACACTATGTATGCTTCAGATCGATATTCCTCAAACTTTCTAAAAACAGGTTTGAAATGAATTTTGTTTGCCTTTTTAAATGATGTTTTCTTTTTTTCCAGAAAATTTCCGAGCTCTGTGTACACACGAGAAAGGGTTTGGCTACAAGGGGAAGCTCCTTTCATAGAATAATCCCCACTTTTGTATCCTTATCATCTAATTTTGATCATGTTGTTTGTTCATGTTCACACCCCACCCAGTGTTGGATACATGACTGCTACCTGGAAATGTCAAGTCAGGACAAGACAAACCGAGACTGGTGTTATGAGCAGTGCCTCAAGTTGTTGGAAAGAAAGTCATGCAGTCACCTAACCTGACCATCCAGTGTATGAAATAAGGCCCGTCCGACCTCCCGAAATGGGTGGGATTTCTGACGGACAGTCTAAATTTACAGCTAGCCAGCCCGATGGTCTGGTAAAAAGTTTAGATAATATGTTCCATCCTTTTGACTCAAACGCGGAGTCGGAATTCTCTAAAAATGACTGGTGTGAATAGACTGTTAAAGAGTAGATGCATGTCTCAGGCTCATTATTCATTGTAACTAAAAACTGAGTTATTTTCTTTGGATTGTCTGGTCTGATCTGTTTTTGGGCTGGTAACATTTTCAAGTTACCAGCCCAGATGTCTGGCTGGGTTGTTGGCTTATTTCATTCACTGCTTATACTCACCCCCACTGACAAAGATCAGTTGCTTGAGACCCAGCTCTATCCCTGTAATGCCCCAGAGATTATTGATCATGACTGTAGATACTGAACATTATGTGTCTGCCAGTAAAAGTTATATAGGCTTCACTGCACTAGCGAGGCAGATGGGTAGTCTAGTGGTTAAAGCGTCCATTCGTCATGGCGTAGACCTGGGTTCGAATCCCCACATGGATACAATGTGTGAAGCCCATTTCTGGTGTCCCCCACCGTGATATTGCTGGAATATTGCTAAAAGCGACGTAAAACCAAACTCACTCACTGCACTAAGGCCTTACAAAAGAGATGACTAAAACTGTACTGCACAGCTGTTATCAATATTAGCAGGGATGTATTGGCAGGGGACACCAGAAGTACTCAGCACCGTACCATATGGGGAGTCTAACCTCGGCCTTGGCTGTGACAAGCACAATCTTGGCTATTCCAACACCCCAAGGGTCTATGATGGGGACCTGGAAGTTACGATGTGTGAATTTGTGTTTGTGTTCCCAAACAAAGGAAATGGTAGAGGAACCCACACATCACCAAGCAATCATCTGATGAATACATGCCAAAGGTTTAATACAATGGATATGTCATGATTTTCTTTATGTTTTTAGATTTGCATACACTTGTAGTCAACTGATTTTTTTTCATTTTAATTGCATGAAGCATGCCAACTGTCAAGGTTTTCAGATCCTCAGTTGTTTATGAGGTGTGCCCGTGTCTTGTCTTTATTTGTGTGTTGAATGTTTCCCTGTATTGCTTTGATCTTTAGCCTTTTGTAGGAAGTACACCTTTCTTTGTGATCCGGGGCGGTGGGGTAGCGTAATGGTTAAAGTGTTGGCTCGTCACGGCGAAGACCTGGGTTCGAATCCCTACATTGGCACAATGTGTGAAGCCCATTTCTGGTGTCCCCCGCCGTGATGTTGCTGGAATATTGCTAAAAGCGGCGTAAAAAAACAAACTCAATCAGTCAGTCTTTGTGATCCTTATCTGTGTGTTAGATGTACACCTGTCTTTGTGATCCTTATGTGTGTTAGATGTACACCTGTCTTTGTGATCCTTATCTGTGTGTTAGATGTACACCTGTCTTTGTGATCCTAATCTGTGTGTTAGATGTACACCTGTCTTTGTGATCCTTATCTGTGTGTTAGATGTACACCTGTCTTTGTGATCCTTATCTGTGTGTTAGATGTACACCTGTCTTTGTGATCCTTATCTGTGTGTTAGATGTACACCTGTCTTTGTGATCCTTATCTGTGTGTTAGATGTACACCTGTCTTTGTGATCCTTATCTGTGTGTTGATGTACACCTGTCTTTGTGATCCCTATCTGTGTGTTAAATGTACACCTGTCTTTGTGATCCTTATCTGTGTGTTAGATGTACACCTGTCTTTGTGATCCTTATCTGTGTGTTAGATGTACACCTGTCTTTGTGATCCCTATCTGTGTGTTAGATGTACACCTGTCTTTGTGATCCTTATCTGTGTGTTAGATGTACACCTGTCTTTGTGATCCTTATCTGTGTGTTAGATGTACACCTGTCTTTGTGATCCTTATCTGTGTGTAAGCTGTACACCTGTCTTTGTGATCCTTATATGTGTGTTAGATGTACACCTGTGCCCCTTGTATCCTTATTTGTGTGTCTGATGTGCCTCTGTGTCTGATCCTTATTTGTGTGTCGAATGTGCCCATGTCTGTCTGGAGTGTGTCTGTGTCTGACCCGTATTTGTTCGCTCGTCACGGCGAAGACCCGGGTTCGATTCTCCACATGGGCATCATGTGTGATGCCCAACTCACTCACTCACTGACTCACTGACCCGTATTTGTGTGTCTGATGTGCCTCTGTGTCTGATCCTTATCTGCGTGTCAGATGTGCCAGGGAGGAGACTTTACCAGACATAATGGTACTGGTGGGAAGTCTATCTACGGGGAAAAGTTTGCTGACGAGAACTTTGACCTGAAGCACACTGGACCAGGTGAGACGGGAACCCAGTACTAGTTGTCTTGTAAGCAGGGTTTCACTGGATGCAAAATATTGCATCTTACAGACATAAGACCTGAAAATGGATGCAAATATTAACCTTGTAGCATCCCACCTGATGCAATAGAGAGAACTGCTGGATTACATTACATAAGATTCATCCATTATTTATTTTTGGATCAGAGGTAAAATTTTCCTGACCTTACGATTTGGTCAGGAACATCCAAATCTACACAAAGTAAACATAAGGTATTCTTCATGTATAAGTAGCTATGTTGATAAGCAAGAGTCACTTGAAGTCCTGTATATATAGTCTACACACAAAGGTAACCCCCTGCTAAAGTATGTTAGTCATTCCTGACAAATGTACAGTTGCAGAATTAAATACAAACTCCCCTCTCCTCTTCAAACAATTTCAGAATATACTGAATTATGTGCATGCAATGTTTACAAAGGCATATAGTAATGAATAGTGGAGAACAGAAAGTCCACTTGAAATGATTTGTAATCATGTGTAATAGCTGGTCATGCTTCGTTGCAGGGATTCTCTCCATGGCTAATGCTGGACCCAACACAAATGGCTCTCAGTTCTTTATTTGCACAGAAAAAACAGAATGGTATGATACCACCAATTTTATGTCATAAGCATTTTTTATTCATTAACAGAGCAGATGTTCATTAACATTTACAAAGTATCCCATTTACTGTATACCAGGCACTGTTCATCAACCTCATGCTAGGTAACCTGGGTTTCTGCTGAACGAAACTTCGCACCCGCACAGCAATTCTTGTGACCTAAGTACAGACTGAGACATTAAGCATCAGGCATTTATTGTGTTATAAGGGATTTATCTAGGTCTGCTTAGAGCTTGTTCTTCAGCCACAATTCTGCAGCAAATATCAGTAACAATTACCAAATTGGAATAATAACACAAATGCTCAGACTTATATTATGGACTGTAATGTGGATGTTAAAAGATTTCTGAATGGAAGCCAATAAGAACCTCAAAATAATCCCAATTTTGAATAAAATAAATGAAGTTTTGACTTTCAAGGGGTCTTGTTTTTGCAACTTGGATAAATCCCTGGTCATGTTACTGTGTTGCAGGCTAGATGGGAAGCATGTTGTGTTTGGTCAGGTGACTGATGGCATGGACACTGTCAAGAAGATGGAGGTAAGACATTCTATTTTGTTCGGTCTCACCAGTTCTAAGCTTGTAATAACAAAATGTTTAGATATTAATACACACTGAATTTGTTCTACCATTTCACTTGGAGATTCCTGAGTAAATGTGTTCTGTTTTTCTAGTCTAACTGGTATGATCAACTGACTTCACAGTTGACTCGGTATCCAGGAATTTATCTCCAGTCTGTTCAATATATCTCATTGGCAAAAGGTATCCGAGGAGATATATCATTGTCTGATGTATGTTTTGTTGCCATTCTAACGATCTGGGTTTGAGCAGGTAGAGAACATATGGAAAGGTATTTTGATGCTTCCTGTTGACATTAATGTAGCTGGAATATTTCTGAACTCTGCAATGACCCCAACACTTGCTGATTCAAGACATGCTCCTTTAGACTGATTTAGTAAACTACCCGGTAGATATTTTTTCACAATTACTTCTTCAGGCTTGTGGTTCCCGAAATGGCACTCCAGCTAAGAGAGTTTCTATAGAAGACTGTGGGGAGGTGAAGGAGGAGTAGCAGGAAGTGACTCTAGGTGGGAATGAGTTTGTTAGATCTGGCAGCAGCAGCAGCAGCAGCAACAGCAGTAGCTTCTGGGCCTGGTCACAACACTTGGCCCTGGAAGTAGGGCCATAACAGCTTAACAGCTTGCTGTGGAAGTAACCCAGGACCAACAGCATGCTGTCACAATGCTGTAGTTGAACCAGATCGCTCGTGGAGAACGAACCTAAATACACTTCCAATGTAATCTGCAATTAACTGATGTGTTATTGAGTGAATTGTGATGATTGATCACCCTGGGAGCAAGTAATAATAGTGCTAGTGCATTCTCAGTCAAAGCTAGAGAGTATTTGTGTTTGGATCCTGTATGTGTGAATGTGCAACAGTAATCTAACGGACCGTTCATATTTTTTGGCAAGGGGGCTACAAGAAGCATGTACAATGTGAATATACACCCACCCCCCACCCATAAAATTAAGGTACAAAGCAAGTGACCCCCCTTGCATATCATGTACAAAATCAATGACCCCCTCCCCTTCCCATATTTTTAAAGCATAAAGTTGTAGTATTTTTATGTGCAAAATTGCTGATCCCCTAGTACATGTGTACAAAATTGCTGACCCCCTCCTTCCTCCCCAGAACAAAATGGTCCCCCTTAAAATCATCATCGTCACCAAAAACACACACCCCACCCAAAGCCATAAATTATGAACGGTCCCTAACTGAGTTTAGTGATTACAGCTCTGTGCTTGAGAGAAAATAAGAATATATTTGGAATCAGTATTTGTTTTGGTTGATGCATTTACTTGGATTGATTTGAATACAAGACATTTCTTGTACTGTCAAATATTTTCCAAGACAAATAAGGAGTTTGTGTAGGAAACTTCCTTAAAGTTGAATAAATATGCTTTATACAAGTTTGCATGCAGTAATTGGAAAATACAGGAAATTACTTTACTACAATTCAACTTAGAATGCATAACGGGAGAATTGCACTTGATCATTACAAACAAGGTAAAGAAGCGTTATCAGGGGTGGAAATAACCCATTGCCCGACGCCCGAGTCCAGTGGTTTTTTCAGTTGGGCAAGCAAATTTGTATATCACACTGTACCGGTGTCCAGTTGACTTTCCAATATTAATTTTGTTGTTTATTTAAAAAATCAACAATCAGTATAGTGGAAAAATTATCAAGGCAAGTGATTTTACATGTGCCAATGTACCAGAGCTCACTAGCAATTTTAAAGTTATTTCCACCCCTGGTTATATGGAGCATGGTGTACAGAGTCTTGCAGAAACAGCACTTAGATATGAATATTGATAAATGTTATTCTGCTGAAAATATGGAGACATACTTTGTGTTAGTGAGGAGGAAAAACATTGCACTTGTGGTCAAAATGTCTCTGTAATTTCATTTAATATGATGGAGTTTGGTGTGCTGGTGCTATGATTTCTTTCTCTTGAGGAGCGTCTTCTCCAGCCCCATCATCGGAGCCTCAAATGCAAGAGATGTCACATATGCTATGATGTAGGTAGCTGTCAGGTTGCCAAAGAACGTCCATATCTGGAACAAATTAATTTAAAATTTATTTTGTCGTCACTTCTGTCAAAGATTTTTCATGTTTGAACCTGAGTCATTGTTTTTTTTATTTCCATTCTAAGACTTTTTATTAATTACTTCTTTACCATATTTTGTCCCCAAAACATAGGTTTATTTGTCGAAGTATGTGAAATGAAATCATGTTTGATTAGGCAATTTCTGAATGAAACTTGTGATCCTTTCCTAAGTTACACATTGCTTCCGACAATGATCTATTTCGAAGGTCTTTTTAGTGGGTGTCGTTTTCATGTTTTCGGTCCAATGATCAGGATACTGAATTGTTTCAGCTAAAGGTATTGTTGACTGAAATAAATGCCCCCTTCAAAATGTTCTTAAGTGAACACTACTTCTTTCTGGGTTGCACAGGTAGCTAACCTTCATGGCAAAGTGTCCGAAAAAGAGCCTAGCACCGATATATACCATTAAAAAAAAGTAGGAGATGCTCCATTTTGCGAGCATACCACTAGCCAATGCCAATGCATGTGAGAAAAGTAACAAATATCCATACAGATGAAACATTTCCAAAGAAATGGAATAAATCGTCACATTTTCCCTTAATTTCTCTCCATCATCTGTTTCCTCCTTGGCTTCATCATTTGCATTTTATCAATCTTGTAAATCTAGTATCCCCTACTTTTTGGGGATGGTACATGAAAAACATTATATCCGGGCATCTACAGCACAAGAAGGTTTAGAACAACTGAAGTGTTTCCTACAACTGTCACAAGAAGCTTCACACATATGACACTTACCACATCTACTGTAGAGAAGGAATAGAGCTGCTGTCGACCGTAGTAGTAGACGTACATCATGACGGGGTGGACAAGGTAGCAGGTGTAGGTGAGACGACTCAGGGGATGAGGGCACGCCAGGACAGCAGGGTGTTCACGAAGCCTGAAAGACAAGTGTATAAATAAGCCAGACTGTTGTCTATTTAACGTAACGATTTGCTGATCAGCAGAATGGCCTATATCCTGTGAATTTGTGTCCCGAATCTTCCTTTTGCCACATTGCCATAATATGACGGGGTTTGAGATTACTTGCTTCTCTCGACACATAGATACTTGGACATGAATGATGTTACCAACAAGAAGGGGCAGGCAAAGTTCATGTTTACAGTTTTTTTTATACATTCATTGAGAACGATCCCAAGCTCAGTTAGGCTGAGTATTTGTTGTTTAACGGCACACACATGACTACTGGTTTATGGTGGACTGAGTAAATAAGTTTGGACCAGACAATCCAGAGAGAAACGATTAGACCAGACAAGCCAATGAGAAACATCGACAGCACCAGGGTACATTGACACGCTATCATCCACGTCCCAATGTCTGACTTCCACCAAAGGTTGCTGGGGACATTCTAACC
Organism: Haliotis rubra; assembly: GCF_003918875.1. Classification (NCBI taxonomy): domain Eukaryota; kingdom Metazoa; phylum Mollusca; class Gastropoda; order Lepetellida; family Haliotidae; genus Haliotis; species Haliotis rubra. The sequence continues at coordinate 60,337 of NW_025767519.1, forward strand.
GTAGCGTTTACAGCCATGGTTGTCCTGTCGCTGTTTTACATTTGACAAGGCTGTCCTTGAACAACACCAGTGAGAGATCCCTACCTCCATTCCCAGTTGCACATGCGAACACCACCCACGCTACACATCCTCCCCAAGCAGTCCTGTGCATAGCGTTGTAGAATGCGGCTACGTCGACGGTGAGAGGGTGTCCATTGGTATCGTTGTAAAGGCCATACAACACAGCAAGGGAGACGGCCGTCGCTGTGGCCCATCCTAACAAATTTACAGACTGCAACAACGATAATGCCGTTACTGAATACCACTGTGAACTCAGTTTTGGTCAGTACAAAATATTGTAAATGTAAAACAATCCCACAATACAAAACCAAAACGTCCTCAAGACCACTTCATTGATGTAATATAAGGAACGTCTGCGTGAAGAATAGAAGACTGATGGCACCACCCACGACAAAGTCCAAACGTGGGACATTGAAGAGATAGCAGAGCAAGCATACGCACGCACACATGTATACTGACTGACTGAGTTTGGTTTTACGCCGCTTTTAGCAATATTCACACATGTATACATGTATCTGTCAAAGTGCAATAAGTTTAAGGCAAGGTGTTTCCTTAATGAACGGCGAATACATCAAACAACGTGTACAACCCGACAAAGCATGGCTTACAACATAGTCATTACATACAGATGTAATACAACATGCACGGTATACGACACATACACAACTACAGCCCACAGCAACATCTACGACAAAAAACGTATAACGAACAACACGTGTGCAACAAATAACACACAAGCGCAGACCAACACGGACAACCATAACCTATGAAAAATAGCACATGTACTTCACTTAATAAGTGTTCGATTCCTGGTTTCGAGAACGGTGATGGAATCTTGCTTAAATATGTCGCACAAATATAACCAAATGTTCATAACTTAAAGCCGGCGAAAGCGTGAATATGTGAGGATGGGAAGGGACAAAGTACGGGGTTGATAAGTGTGAGACTAGTCAAGGACCATCCTCTGATGAGAGTAGATATGTAATCTTTTCACCTGATGACCGTCAACGTGTATACATACGTGAAGGAGAGATTGTCATGAGGAGTGAGAGAGTTTAGTTTTACGCCAATTTTAGCAATATTCCAGCAATATCACGTCACCAGAAATGGGCTTCACCCGTGAACACTTTCTGCCTTGTTTTAGTGTATTTTTACACGCCTAAACACATCTCTCATTAGTATAATCTCTTGAGCCGGAAACGTGTTGTTGTTTTCTTCACGAGTTTCATGCAGTGTCGTACAGTTCCGTGGGCCTTACAGACTACTTTGACTCACCTTGGACATTTTATACTTGCAGTCGGTCTTGTAGAGCAGGTAGCCAACCAACAGACCCACGATGTAGGGCCCGATACGGGTGTAGGGTTTGAAGTAGTATTTCTCCATATACACCAGAGTCTTACTGCGTGGAATTAACATTATATGTAGTATATGTCTGTATCAATTTGACCAATGAGTTGAATGACGTACGCGTGGTCAGTATATATCATTATCACACAGACCAGAGACAATTAACACTATTCTGTATATATCTTATCATTTTGACCAACGTCATATATAGTTGTTCTGAATATATCTTTATTATTTTTACCAACGACAAATATCTTTGGTCCGAATATATCTATCAGTTTGAGCAATGACAAAAAGCATTAGCCAGTAGATGGCTGTATCACTTTGACCAACGACAAATATCATTGTTTTGTTCACACCTTTAACAAAAACATCTACAAAGTAATCAACATTAAATCATTGTTTTCACTTCTATTAAATATATTTATTAAGGCACATAGTAGGGGTGCATTTTGTATTTTATATCAGTGTTATCTAGTTTCGGCCCATCGTCCTGTAAACCAGCAGTAATTCCAAACCGGTACAAATCGCATTCAGCTATTATAGGAATGACTTAGGAATGCTACCCACCCAGGGTTGGTTAACATGCTGACAGGGAGGCCGTAATGTTTGGAGATGATGCCGGAGGTGATGAACGTCGTCAGCAGGAACGTCATTCGCCGACGCAGTCCCTGCCTTCCAGGAACTAGAACACGGAGTTTGGTGTTTACTATACTGATGTTTGGGATGATGTTAGTTGATGAAAACTTAAATCATATTCGGGCGATATATGGTTTCAAAACTGTTGGCTCGTCTTAATGCCTACATCTGTATAACGCGTAAACCCAGTTGTTGGTAAGCCCCATGTGTCTGGAAGGGGAGGAACATAGTTAAGTTCCACTAGACACTTGACACAGGGCTATATGTGACTTACTGGAAGAACGGCATGAAGACGAGGGGGCTGAGGATGTAGAACTGCATGTCGTTCGACAGGTACCAGGACCAACCCATGCACTGGAACAACACAGCAGGCATAACAGAAATAACGCTACACACGGGTACCGAGAATACGACGAGATCATACACTGAAAGAAAACGTAGCTAAAACGTAACCGAAGCATCACGTGATACAAGTCAGTTTCAGCTCATACACTGAAACATCGCCAGACGCAAGTCAGTACAAATTCATGCACTGAAACACGTACCGGGACTGCACGCCTTTAAGACCAGGGCTTAATTACCAATTTTGCCTGTTTTAACAGGGTAACATTTGACTTGAACTTAACTTAAAAGCCCAAGGGCGATTGAAGTATAAAAATATTCCAAGTTTAATAAAAAAACCCTTGACCAAAACGATTGAAGTATCGATTTCAACTTCCGAATAGCTTCTAATTAAGAAATAAAGTTTTACCCCAATGTGTTTTGTAAACAAAGTACAGTTTTGCCCTGAACTATTATAATTAAAGCACGAGGACGGTAGTCCGAGTGTTATAATAGTTCAGGGCAAAACTATACTTCACTAAAACATTCGATATTCGCTTTGATGTTATAATAGTTCAGGGCAAAACTATACTTTATTACAAAACATAAGGCCACGAAAACAAATGACGGTGTCGGTGTGACCTAAATTAAGAATCCTCGCACAGGGCTAACTGGTGCGCTGTTCTATTGATGTGGCTGCCCCCTACGTTAAGACGAACGTTACCAGAAAAACAAATGATAACAGTTTGATGACAGTTTACGTTCGGATTAAATATCTTCTCTGAATTATTTTAATTACATCTGTCATTAAAGTAAACCATATGGGGTAATATAAACGTCGCATTTCTTCTACCAACGTAAGTTTAGATCAGTACATCCAGATGAAGCTGAGTAGTCAAGCGACATTCCACGATTGCATTGTGGGAATGTAAACATTGCGAACGTTACCGTGTCGCTGAAAACTTGTGAGTCGAATTGATACATTTTAACCGTCGTAAAACATAAACGTAATGTTTCCACCAGTGATGTTAGCTGCGTGAAGCAACTGCAAACCAAGAAACGGGATGCAACGGAGTAGTTTACTGTAGCGGAGGCCGTACGAGGCGATGACAACTGACATGCATCGTGACGTCACTTACATTGTGACGTAATGTAAAATAATTCGATTACGAGGGAGGCACACACTAGAATGGCGCAGTGACGGGATAACGTCATTCAATTGTTACGTCATCAAAAAACTATACCTTTATTGTCTCATAATGTATTTTTTTTTTTTCGATTGTTCTAACAGCTAGGCATCTTAGAATTTCTGATCTATAGACAATTTTCTTGAAGCCATGTCTAATAATCTACATGTATTTCTTGTAAACGTTTTGGCAATCTATTCATGTCTTTTTCACTCCCATTAAATATTATCAGAGCTGGAATTTCTAGACCACCTTGTGGCAGATGAGAACGTGTTGGCTTATTGGACACGATTTCCAGTTGAATAGCACCACCATGTTGGAGAAAGATGTTACACAACTTACTCTGTTGGACAGGAACCTGGCCTACAGTGACGTTATTGTCTAACGCAGACACAGTGTGTTTGCCATAATGGTTAAGATGATCGCACTGAGATTAAAATTTGGCTGTCCAAAAATTCACCGATTTTAGATGTCCAACGTGTTTTGTAAATATGAAATCCCCTAATAGCACTAAGTGTGCAATATTGATTGAAACTTTCCATGTAAACACGTTTCAGTAATCATCCGGTAAGGGAGATCACTCCATCTTCATAATCTTATTTACGCCCATGGGCTTAAAAACGTTAGGTGTTTCGTTGTTAAGCCCACGGGCTAAATAAATACGAGCAGTCCCGGTACGTCGTAACCAGTTAATGCACCGAAACATCTGCGTCAGCAGACGCACGTCAGTACTAGTTCATGCATTGAAATATCACCAGACGCAGATCAGTACTAGTTCATGCACTGAAATATCACCAGACGCAGGTCAGTACTAGTTCATGCACTGAAATATCACCAGACGCAGGTCAGTACTAGTTCATGCATTGAAATATCACCAGACGCAGGTCAGTACTAGTTCATGCACTGAAATATCACCAGACGCACGTCAGTACTAGTTCATGCACTGAAATATCACCAGACGCACGTCAGTACTAGTTCATGCACTGAAATATCACCAGACGCAGGTCAGTACTAGTTCATGCATTGAAATATCACCAGACGCAGATCAGTACTAGTTCATGCATTGAAATATCACCAGACGCAGATCAGTACTAGTTCATGCACTGAAATATCACCAGACGCACGTCAGTACTAGTTCATGCACTGAAATATCACCAGACGCACGTCAGTACTAGTTCATGCATTGAAATATCACCAGACGCAGATCAGTACTAGTTCATGCACTGAAATATCACCAGACGCAGGTCAGTACTAGTTCATGCATTGAAATATCACCAGACGCAGATCAGTACTAGTTCATGCACTGAAATATCACCAGAAGCAGATCAGTACTAGTTCATGCACTGAAATATCACCAGCACGCGCAGGTCAGTACTAGTTCATGCACTGAAATATCACCAGACGCAGATCAGTACTAGTTCATGCACTGAAATATCACCAGACGCAGGTCAGTACTAGTTCATGCACTGAAATATTAGCAGACGCACGTCAGTACTAGTTCATGCATTGAAATATCACCAGACGCAGATCAGTACTAGTTCATGCACTGAAATATCACCAGATGCACGTCAGTACTAGTTCATGCACTGAAACATCACCAGACGCAGGTCAGTACTAGTTCATGCACTGAAATATCACCAGATGCACGTCAGTACTAGTTCATGCACTGAAATATCACCAGACGCAGGTCAGTACTAGTTCATGCACTGAAATATCACCAGATGCAGGTCAGTACTAGTTCATGCACTGAAATATCACCAGATGCAGGTCAGTACTAGTTCATGCACTGAAATATCACCAGACGCAGGTCAGTACTAGTTCATGTATTGAAATATCACCAGATGCAGGTCAGTACTAGTTCATGTACTGAAATATCACCAGACGCAGGTCAGTACTAGTTCATGCACTGAAATATCACCAGACGCAGGTCAGTACTAGTTCATGCACTGAAATATCACCAGACGCATGTCAGTACTAGTTCATGCACTGAAATATCACCAGACGCAGGTCAGTACTAGTTCATGTATTGAAATATCACCAGATGCAGGTCAGTACTAGTTCATGCACTGAAATATCACCAGACGCAGGTCAGTACTAGTTCATGCACTGAAATATCACCAGACGCAGGTCAGTACTAGTTCATGCACTGAAATATCACCAGACGCACGTCAGTACTAGTTCATGCACTGAAACATCACCAGACGCAGGTCAGTACTAGTTCATGCACTGAAATATCACCAGACGCAGGTCAGTACTAGTTCATGCACTGAAATATCACCAGACGCAGGTCAGTACTAGTTCATGCACTGAAATATCACCAGACGCACGTCAGTACTAGTTCATGCACTGAAATATCACCAGACGCACGTCAGTACTAGTTCATGCACTGAAATATCACCAGACGCACATCAGTACTAGTTCATGCGCTGAAATATCACCAGACACACGTCAGTACTAGTTCATGCACTGAAATATCACCAGACGCAGAGTCAGTACTAGTTCATGCACTGAAATATCACCAGACGCAGGTCAGTACTAGTTCATGCACTGAAACATCTGCGTCAGCAGACGCACGTCAGTACTAGTTCATGCACTGAAATATCACCAGACGCACGTCAGTACTAGTTCATGCACTGAAAATCATCAGACCAGACGCAGGTCAGTATAGTTCATGCACTGAAATATCACCAGACGCACGTCAGTACTAGTTCATGCACTGAAACATCACCAGACGCACGTCAGTACTAGTTCATGCACTGAAATATCACCAGACGAACGTCAGTACTAGTTCATGCACTGAAATATCACCAGACGAACGTCAGTACTAGTTCATGCACTGAAATATCACCAGACGCAGGTCAGTACTAGTTCATGCATTGAAATATCACCAGACGCAGGTCAGTACTAGTTCATGCACTGAAATATCAGCAGACGCACGTCAGTACTAGTTCATGCACTGAAATATCACCAGACGCACGTCAGTACTAGTTCATGCACTGAAATATCAGCAGACGCACGTCAGTACTAGTTCATGCACTGAAATATCACCAGACGCACGTCAGTACTAGTTCATGCACTGAAATATCACCAGACGCACGTCAGTACTAGTTCATGCACTGAAATATCACCAGACGCAGGTCAGTACTAGTTCATGCACTGAAATATCACCAGACGCACGTCAGTACTAGTTCATGCACTGAAATATCACCAGACGCAGGTCAGTACTAGTTCATGCATTGAAATATCACCAGACGCACGTCAGTACTAGTTCATGCACTGAAATATCACCAGACGCAGGTCAGTACTAGTTCATGCACTGAAATATCACCAGACGCACGTCAGTACTAGTTCATGCGCTGAAATATCACCAGACGCACGTCAGTACTAGTTCATGCACTGAAACATCACCAGACGCCTGTTCAAACCAGTTCAAACAACGCAATAAGCATGTAAGTACAATTCCATCACAAAATGGAAAATACTAATTTTTCAAATAGATGTTCAAGTATTTCTATTAAGATGAGCAGTAAACACCGGTCGTGTTAAGACATATGACGCCTACTTTGTTACCCACTGAGATATCCTTACCAGATTCTCTATGTCGAGGATATTGTTGATGTAGAGGAGGTTGCCCCACCATTGTTTGCAGTTGGTAGGTTCAATGCCGGCCTGAGGCCACAGTGGTCCTTCTCCCCAGTGTTTGAACAGTGGGACGTACACCGTGATGACCAGCATATACGCAGGGGTCAGCCTGCCACCAAGGACATAGGTCAACATGTTGCCTGAACACTAATCTAACAGTCTATGGGGTGGGATAACTTGGATTAAAAGCCTTCGGTTCCATACCTTGGTACAATGTATAAACCCATTTCTGGAGTCCACTGCCGCGCTATTGCCGAAATATTTCTAAAGCTGTGTAAAATCTTATTGGTTCACGTGTTGTATAGTACAGTGCTTACCTCCAGAATCTGTGGAAGTAGAACATGAACCAGTTGATTTTGCCCTTGTTGCGGGACAGCTCCTTCAGCACCAGGTAAGCTACCAGAAGACCGCTGCCAGAATACAGCATGGAACAATTACTGTTATACTATTAAAGACTGACATGATAAGACCTTTTGATGCAAAGCTAACATAATATACCTTTTCATGTGTTCAACAATACAGTCTCACGCACACTGTGAAATGGTGGACCGTCTGTTGTATCATGCCATCAGTCAAAGAGCAACGTATCGTGATAACATAGGTTTACCGCACGCTCGTTACGTTAACCAGGCTTCACATGAAAGGGTGTGATATCCTATTATACGATAAATAGATGAAGTAGTTTCTACGTCTTAAATTCTTCCAAACTATCGTAATACTCAAGAAGGTGGCAGCGTTTATTGCCACGTACCATGAGATACAGTAACAATCACGTGTATCACAAAACACACGTAAGAGGCGACTAACGGGATCGGTGTTGAGCTGTGACAGCTTGTTCACCAGTCCCTATTCATTTAATGAACAAAAATATGGTGAAATCAATTACAGTAACGAAGCTTAGAAAGGCAAGGCCTGCGTTTTTCCAGGTTATGGAAGTTTATGAACCGCGCCGAGGACATTTTCGAGCTACATAGCGACGTTTGTCTGTTCTCTGTTTCTATCAGTATGTATTAACTATATGAAGATATACTGACAGTGTGTAATTATGTTTTTATCGGTTGTTAAGTGCAGTGGGAATTGAAATGAGGAAGGTGCTTTGGAGCTCGAAGTGTCTTACTTGTTGACATATGATGTGACTTAACTGGGATATGATGTGACTTACCTGAGGTATGATGTGACTTAAGTGGGATATGCAGATAGCTGTCCAACTTAACAACCCCGAGTGAGCCCGTTCTGATCTAAGATCTGATCTAAGCAGGGCTTACCTGAGAGTGAAGAAAGTGTCTACAGCCACGGTGGCGTTAGCAATGGCTTGGAACGACCAGTGCTTTAAAGCCCTTGGAATGTAGGAAGCCGCATTTTCTAAAACAGGAAGACAAAATTTACATATGATATATAAGGCGAACAGTGAACGCACGCACACGCACGCACGCACGCACGCACGCACGCACGCACACACACACACACGTCACGCCACACATATACAGAGATGCCAATGTTCAGCGATGTTCCCTTGACACCAGCTTGAGCTGACAAACAAAAGATCATGTTTTCCTTGACACCAGCTTGAGCTGACAAACCAAGGATCATGTTTTGCTCGATCTGGGATTCGAACCACCGACCAGCAGATACAGAAGTTAAAGGAGGGCACAACAAATGAGATCAACATAACAACTATAAAGTAAAAGTGTTGGACGCACGCGAGGCTCCAGTAGCGAAGGCCAAGGAGTGTCCGAGGATGACCCAGGTCATGCTGAAGAACCTGATCCCGTGGATGCTGGAGATGGATCCCGGGGGCTGGGACAGGGACAACAGTTTGACGGTGTTGGTGTACACAGAGAAGGACAACAACATCTGAGCGGCAACACCTACAACACAATCACGGTAGTTAGCCGCTTTTAGCAATATCAGTAATATCAATTTAAAAAAGTATGACGGCGGGGACACCAAAAATGAGTTTCACATTTTCGACGGATATTGAGAAACGAGCTTTGGCGTGTCGAGCGAACGCTTTCCCCACTAGGCTACCCCACCGCAACAGACAATTATAAGTAATATTATCACCGTGACATTATAACTTGATTCTTTAACCGTAACATTTTTTAGCATTATGATGACCACAACAGTATGATGTAATAATATTACCGTGACATTATAACTTGATTCTTTAACCGTAACATTGTTTAGCATCATGACGACCATAACAGTGTGATGTAATAATATTACCGTGACATTATAACTTGATTCTTTAACCGTAACATTGTTTAGCATTATGATGACCACAACAGTATGATGTAATAATATTACCGTGACATTATAACTTGATTCTTTAACCGTAACATTGTTTAGCATTATGATGACCACAACAGTATGATGTAATAATATTACCGTGACATTATAACTTGATTCTTTTAACCATTATGATGACCATAACAGTATGATGTAATAATATTGACATTATAATGATTCTTTAACCGTAACAACAGATGACCATAACAGTATGATGTAATAATATTACCGTGACATTATAACTTGATTCTTTAACCGTAACCGCATTATGATGACCACAACAGTATGATGTAATAATATTACCGTGACATTGTTTAACTTTGTTTAGCATTATGATGACCACAACAGTATGATGTAATAATATTACCGTGACATTATAACTTGATTCTTTAACCGTAACATTGTTTAGCATTATGTGACCACAACATATGATGTAATAATATTACCGTGACATTATAACTTGATTCTTTAACCGTAACATTGTTTAGCATTATGATGACCACAACAGTATGATGTAATAATATTACCGTGACATTATAACTTGATTCTTTAACCGTAACATTGTTTAGCATTATGACGACCATAACAGTATGATGTAATAATATTACCGTGACATTATAACTTGATTCTTTAACCGTAACATTGTTTAGCATTATGATGACCACAACAGTATGATGTAATAATATTACCGTGACATTATAACTTGATTCTTTAACCGTAACATTGTTTAGCATTATGACGACCATAACAGTATGATGTAATAATATTACCGTGACATTATAACTTGATTCTTTAACCGTAACATTGTTTAGCATTATGACGACCATAACAGTATGATGTAATAATATTACCGTGACATTATAACTTGATTCTTTAACCGTAACATTGTTTAGCATTATGATGACCATAACAGTATGATGTAATAATATTACCGTGACATTATAACTTGATTCTTTAACCGTAACATTGTTTAGCATTATGATGACCACAACAGTATGATGTAATAATATTACCGTGACATTATAACTTGATTCTTCAACCGTAACATTGTTTAGCATTATGATGACCACAACAGTATGATGTAATAATATTACCGTGACATTATAACTTGATTCTTTAACTGTAACATTGTTTAGCATTATGATGACCTCAACAGTATGATGTAATAATATTACCGTGACATTATAACTTGATTCTTTAACTGTAACATTGTTTAGCATTATGATGACCATAACAGTATGATGTAATAATATTACCGTAACATTATGGCGTTCATTATCACCGTAGCATTAATATGTAATTCTGTAAACGTAACATGCCTAAGAAATACTATTACTGAGTACAATCTTCATCCTCTACCTTAATGCCTTAATGCAACTGAATAAAACATAACATTCGCAAACATTATCGACAGCTGTTATAGGTGAACAGTGAACGCACACACACGAAGCAAACATTTCACCTTCTCTGGGCTTACCTGTTGTCCGGGACAGTTGCTGCGACGCTGTTTTGTCCTTCAACAGAGGTGTCGTCTCTATGGACTCCGATGTGTCCTTGATGTTGACCGTGGTCCCCACATCTCCTGCTGCTTTCTGTTTCTCCATCTCCCATTTCGGCATCTGCACCCACACGATGTCGTACATCGTGGCCGTTACCATCACCGTCACAAACAGTGACAGGACCAACCTGTAGGGAAATGGTTGTGCCGAGCTTTACGAGGGTATGTGTTTCTTCCGGTATACACAACAGGAACCAAACTGGGAGGTTCCCTATATGACGTATTTCCTGTTTACACTACAGGAGATTCGGCAGCCCACTGATGGTGTCACGTCCAGATGTCTGGGATTTCACCCTGTGCTGTCAACCATTGGTGTACGAAGCTAGATTACATATATACCGACGTTATATGGTTGGAATATGCACCGTAACATAACATTAAGTCAGGATTCAGCGTACTCACAGTACAATGATGGCGTTGGCGTTGTAGTCTTGTGTCTTCTTCTGGCAGACGGTGGATCCCACCCTGAGGCTGGTATTGGCTGTCTCCAGCACTGGGGACAGATCACCATGATATTGTACAGACAACTCGCCATACAGCCTTACAAGCGACTCACAATATGTACAGTCCTACAGTGAATCACTATACAACACTGAAGGCTCCCACCTTGAGGCTGGTATTGACTCTATCCAGCACTGGGGACAGAACGCCATGATATTGTACAGGCGACTCACCATATCGCCATTAAAGGCCAATCACTACACAGTCTTACAGACGACTCAATAAACATGGACCTTAAAACAAACCTTGCAGGTAACTCACTATACAGCCTTACAAGCATCTCAACAAGACAGGTTTACGTGATCTGAGAGAGAACGAAGTTGACATTCCTACCTGCATTGAGAAGGGCAGTGACATCAGCTTCTGAGCAGGTGCTAGGAAAACAGACGCCGATCTTGATTCCAGGATATGACTCTCCAAACCCCGCGGTCTGGAAAAGATGTTAAGAGTTTTTGTATACACCCACTCAGGCGATCCACTATAGTGCCTTACAGTGAATAATTGGGTAGTCATAAAAGTGATTCATTACACAGGCTTTGGGGCAAACAACTACCTCTTGACAGCAAATTAGTTATACAGTCCAAGGCGGATAACTAAACGGCCTAAGGCAACTTACTATGCCGCTTTACTGGAGACTCGGTATACAGCCTCACTGGAGACTCAGTATACAGCCTTACTGGAGACTCGGTATACAGCCTCACTGGAGACTCAGTATACAGCCTCACTGGAGACTCAGTATACAGCCTCACTGGAGACTCAGTATACAGCCTCACTGGAGACTCAGTATACAGCCTCACTGGAGACTCAGTATACAGCCTCAGCCTACAGACCGGTATACACTGAGACTCGGTATACAGCCTCACTGGAGACTCGGTATACAGCCTCACTGGAGACTCAGTATACAGCCTCACTGGAGACTCAGTATACAGCCTCACTGGAGACTCAGTATACAGCCTCACTGGAGACTCAGTATACAGCCTCACTGGAGACTCAGTATACAGCCTCACTGGAGACTCAGTATACAGCCTCACTGGAGACTCGGTATACAGCCTCACTGGAGACTCAGTATACAGCCTCACTGGAGACTCAGTATACAGCCTCACTGGAGACTCAGTATACAGCCTCACTGGAGACTCAGGATACAGCCTCACTGGAGACTCAGTATACAGCCTCAGACTCAGTATACAGCCTCACTGGAGACTCAGTATACAGCCTCACTGGAGACTCAGTATACAGCCTCACTGGAGACTCAGTATACAGCCTCACTGGAGACTCAGTATACAGCCTCACTGAGAGTATACAGCCTCAGTATACAGCCTCACTGGAGACTCAGTATACAGCCTCACTGGAGACTCAGTATACAGCCTTCACTGGAGACTCAGTATACAGCCTCACTGGAGACTCTGGAGTACATAGTATACAGCCTCACTGGAGACTCAGTATACAGCCTTACTGGAGGAGCCTCACTCAGTATACAGCCTCACTGGAGACTCAGTATACAGCCTCACTGGAGACTCGGTATACAGCCTCACTGAGAGAGCCTCTGAGACTATACACTGGAGACCGGTATACACTGGAGACTCACTGGAGTATACAGCCTCACTGGAGACTCAGTATACAGCCTCACTGGAGACTCAGTATACAGCCTCACTGGAGACTCAGTATACAGCCTCACTGAGAGACTCAGTATACAGCCTCACTGGAGACTCAGTATACATACAGACCTCACTGGAGACTCAGTATACAGCCTCACTGGAGACTCTGGAGTATACAGCCTCACTGGAGACTCAGTATACAGCCTCACTGGAGAGCCTCAGTACATACAGCCTCACTGGAGACTCAGTATACAGCCTCACTGGAGACTCAGTATACAGCCTCACTGGAGACTCAGTATACAGCCTCACTGGAGACTCAGTATACAGCCTCACTGGAGACTCAGTATACAGCCTCACTGGAGACTCAGTATACAGCCTCACTGGAGACTCAGTATACAGCCTCACTGGAGACTCAGTATACAGCCTCACTGGAGACTCAGTATACAGCCTCACTGGAGACTCAGTATACAGCCTCACTGGAGACTCAGTATACAGCCTCACTGGAGACTCAGTATACAGCCTCACTGGAGACTCAGTATACAGCCTCACTGGAGACTCAGTATACAGCCTCACTGGAGACTCAGTATACAGCCTTACTGGAGACTCAGTATACAGCCTTACTGGAGACTCAGTATACAGCCTCACTGGAGACTCAGTATTACCCAGATACAGCCGTAGGTTACAGAGGCCCATACAGGGGTATACAGGGAAGGTCAGATGTGTAACGGCATAGTCTCACCTGTGGTGTGCCGGGTGTTAGGGGCAGCGCTGAGGTGCAGTATTGACCTTCATACAGCACCTCCGGTTCAGTCTCAATTTTGGGCCCGGGGTAGATCGTGGCTCGTGTCTCAATGCACTCCAAGTAGGACCCTACCCACGTCACCTGACCTCCAAGTATGTTGCTGTCGGGCTTAGCCGCGGCGTCTAGCACTAGTGTAAGAGCATTCAGTTAGGAGACAGACAAATAGACAAATTTGGCCATACGAGAACGGACAGACAGTCTAGCAAAGAAAGGACCAGCCAGACGCATTCCCGTGGGAGACATATTACTGTGTCAGAATCTAGATCAATGTATGACTGAGTGAATCAAATCGGTACATAGGCTTTGAACGTTTCTAAAGTATGTACTAACATGTTTACACCCTGGGATTCGAAATTATAAACAGCGGATCCTGGTGTATCTAAGAGACGCCATGCATGCGACAAGCAGAGTACGAAAGAATAAAACGCCTTCACAACTTTCGCACAGTCAGAATGGAGGTTCGATGAAAATAATTTTACATATCTATCCATAGATTTTACACAGTCAATACAGGTAATACAATTAGATAATACAATTGGATGTTATTGCGAGGCCCGACGTAATTCGTCTCCATTCCGTCTAGACACAACTAACCCATTCCGTCTAGACACAACTAACCCATTCCATTTAGACACGACTAACCCATTCCATCTAGATACATATAACCCATTTCGCCTAGACACATATAACCCATTCTGCCTAGACACATATAACCCATTCCGTTCTAGACTAACATATCCTTCTAACCCATTCCGTCTAGACACATATAACCCATTCCGTCTAGACACATATAGCACATTCCGTCTAGACACAACTAACCCATTCCGTCTAGACACAACTAACCCATTCCATCTAGACACATATAACCCATTTCGCCTAGACACATATAACACATTCCGTCTAGACACAACTAACCCATTCCGTCTAGACACATATAACCCATTCCGTCTAGACACATATAACCCATTTCGTCTAGACACATATAAATCATTCCGTTAAGACACATATATAACCCATTCCGTCTAGACACTTATAACCCATTCCATCTAGACACATATAACCCATTCCTTTTTAGAATTCCTTCTAGACATACAACCCATTCCTTCTAGACACATATTACCCATTACCCATTCCTTCTATTACAACTAACCTATTCCGTCTAGACACACATAACTATTTCCGTCTAGAAACAACTTACTAATTCTGTCTAGACACATATAACCCATTGCATCCAGACACATACAACCCATTCCATCTAGACACATATTACCCATTACATCTAACCCATATTACAACTAACCTATCCCGTCTAGACACAAACAACCTATTCCGTCGAGACACATATAACCTATTTCGTCTAGACCCAACTTACCCATTCTGTCAAGACACATCTCACCTATTCCGTCTAGACACATGTAACCCATTCCGACTAGACACAACTAACCCATTTCGAATAGACACAAATACCTCATCCCGTACTATACGTGCTCTTGTAATCTCTACTCTAATAGAATATCAAACACTGCAGGTTTCTATTAACAAGTAATCTCTACTCTAATAGAATATCAAACACTGCAGGTTTCTATTAACAAGTTAACTTAACTGGTTCTCCCAAACATACCGCCCACATAGTCTAACATGTTAGGTTATACTGTGGAGACTCACTGCATCTCCCTGAGAGATGACGTTTACCAAACAAAAACACGATCCATTCACAACGGTTCGAATCCCGACATACGGACCTTGGTTTATTAGAGTGCCCGTGGGTAAACGCCGACTGGAGCCCCTACCAAACCAGAGTAGAGCTGAAATAGTTTGTGATCTGGCGTAAAACTAATTCCCCACTCTCTCAAAATAGTCGAACATGAAGCTTCACATACTGGCTAGTGCCCATCGATCTCCCGCGGCCGCCTGGGTCAGGATGAGCCCAGTATTGTTAGAACACAAGTCAGAGGGCACCTTCTCTGTCTCGTTCTCTGGGTCAGCGTCCAACTGAAGCAGATTCATCACAGACACGTCCTCATCTTGAAGGTATTGGCCAAGTTGTAGAAGTCGATCAGGCTTTATCGAACGAACTAGTTCCTCTACTGTCGTACGGTAGAGATCACTGTTGACGATCTTCTCTCTGGAGGGGAGTGAGCTCTTACCAGAACCTCGGTGTAGCCGAGCGGACGGCTGTTGTCACCATATCCTGATGTTACAACACTCAAGCATATACACAATAGTAGAAGCATTGTGGAAGTGATCAGCAAATATCCTGAAATCCCACAGGAGTTTTAATCAACTGATGCAACTTTGCCGACGTTCGTCCTTATTTAGAAGATGAGACAGCGAAGTGTGGCTTGAGATAACACGATGATAACGTTCACATGCTCGTATGATGACAATACGCACATATGTGCAGATAGCAGCCTCGTGTCACTCGAGTACACACGAACGTCACTAATGTGAGGTCACTCATATAACTGGTGTATTTTTCATGTACATTTGCAACTTTATAGAAAGTATGTCCGAGAAATAAAATAAAATAATTATTTAAAATATGTGTATTGAATAATTGGATAAGGAAAAGAAATGTGTTGGAGATGTTTACTCGGTGAAAATAATGTCAGTGAACTGGGAATCGAACTTGGACCAAAGTACCGGAATGTTTTGAAAGTCATAACTCTTATAATCCGGGTACTTCGAACGACCCGCCATTACTTACGTTCACGGACCGTGCGGTCTTCGCGCCAATAGTGTCTACAATCAACTGTACAGAACGTACCCATCCCACGGCCAGTATAGGCGTATTGATGGACAGTGCACACACAGGTAGAACCATTTTCCTAACAACATAATCGATTCCAAATTTACGAAATGATTAGGCGTATTCTTAGATCTGTCAAGCTGGATGTTTCAGTCTGAACGTCTGTTGCCAGCAGACTGACCAAATATATCTAGCTATCCCTGAATAGTTTTTATCATCCTTTAACAACGTGTAAATTGAGACTGAAGGCTTAAAAGATATGATGATTACTGAATTCATAATGAAATGCATCAAGGTAGAATAAAATGACGTCATCTCTAGCATGTGCTCATATTTGGGTTGATGGCCGTTTAGAGTGACCTCCCTTTATGTTCAAGGTCTGTAACACGCCATCCAAGATTCTCATTTTTAGTCCTAGGCCAAATGTTAGAAAAGTCCCTATCTTTTAGGATCTCTCAGCAGCAGTAAAAGCTTTATCCAGTAACTGGTATGACAACTCCCACCCTCCAGAGATTCTTGTCAATGTGGAACTATACACAGGATGTATCAGGTTGCTGAAAACAAACAAGGTTTACCCGCTGTTGAAACAGTGTCCACATGTTCATAGAACAACTTCAT
Source organism: Haliotis rubra (assembly GCF_003918875.1). Classification (NCBI taxonomy): domain Eukaryota; kingdom Metazoa; phylum Mollusca; class Gastropoda; order Lepetellida; family Haliotidae; genus Haliotis; species Haliotis rubra. Next base: position 77,645 of record NW_025767519.1, read on the forward strand.
GAGTATTAGTGGTGTAACGATTCATCGATAGTATCGATGTTTGCATCGTCAACTACGCGATACGAGTGCATCGATACAAAACACATTTAGGCAATATATCAGGATATTTATATCGCAAGGGTCCACGATACATCGATGTATCGCCACAAGAGACGATATATCCCAATACAACTTCAATACTAGTTAAAGTTGTAAGGAGTATTGCATTAGGAATAGGAAGGGAGTCTCTTTGAAATTCTTCTGAATTTTAAAAACAAATTGAACCTTTTAGGAATTTGTTTGTGTCTGTTATCTTTGTTACATGGACAAAGGAGTTGGTGTATAAGAAAGAGTGTGAACATTTTTCAAACTCTGTGAACTGTAGAATACTTGTCTTTAGTAATTGAAATATGTTTTAGTTGTTTGACAAATAACACCATTTATTAACAACTATGAACGATGTCTTAGCTTTGTTAAGAAAGAGAACAAAGAGAAGATAAAATTTAGAAAGCATACTTAAGAGTTTTTTTCAGTGATTCTGAATTCTGATATAAATTACATTCAATTGTTTGTGAAAGCATCGGTGCAGAAACACATCTTCCCAAAGGAAACTTCGGTTTCAAACATATATGTTAGATCAAAGTATACTGAATATGTTTGACTGTACTTTAAAAGCATTAAATGCTGAAACTTTATTAAATGAACAGCTTTTAAGTGTGTGTGAATGTAACACAAGATCTGCTGTATAACAAATAAAGATTCAGTCATTTTATCTATCATATATGTTCTGCTATTAGAAATTGTAAAGTATCGGGATACGTATCGTATCGCCACCATTTATCGTGATGATAATCGTCTCGCAGGTTCCTTGCCAATACTTTCATGATATATCGTCTCGCCTAATTAAACTGGTATCGGGATATATCGTCTCGCCACTTAGACCACGATACACAGCTCTAAGAGTATTAACCGCAGGGGACGATGACAAGCACTGATGTTCAACATGATCAGGATATGCAGTATGGGTGATAAGGCCTGGTGTATCATATTACCTGATAATGATGTTATCTCTACATTTGGTCTAGGAGTATTTTACCAAACCAAAACGAATGCAACTTTGATTTATTTCACAACTGAATAAAGTGGCGGATCCAGTGCCTCTGTGTGTGTGTGTGTGTGTGTGTGTGAACCCCAACCCCTTTGAATTTCTGGATCCGCCTATGGAATACCGTAGCCTCTATGAAATATCGATACAACAAACACGTCGTTTATCCGCATTTGTGTCGTTTCCCAATACAAATACGTAATTTCCGGTAGATTCCTATTTAACAAATACATGTATATAAACTGACGATCAAAAGAAACTATACCGATTATTATTTTCAAATTTTCGAAAAAGTACAAACACGAGCTTAATAGAATCAGTTTATTCTTGGAGCACAAACATTTAGTCAATATTATCAGTTATGAAAAATAAAATTACTGGTAAGATTTGGCCACTACGCTCATCACAAGTCAGTTGGTGTAAAATCTTAATTGTCAAGTAACAGTTCACATCATTCAACACACAATAACTGTGGTAAATGTCACACACTGGGTAAGCAAATTCAATATCGAGTATGTCCACCATGTGCGTTTATGCAGGCATTCACTCGACGACGTACTGACGACGTCAGACGTCTGATGACGTCATTGGGAATTGCTCTCCATTCCTCTCTCAATGCCTGTACTAAATTTCCTGTTGACTGCATGCTGAACTTTGCATGTGCTATGCTTTATACCATGAACTGCACGTGCATCACAATTTTCTCCAAAAAAATCAGTGGTATATTTCTCGTACTTGTGTATCATATCATGCATTCCAGGCTATCTTCATTCCCGATAGAATAATTCTACACGTGAAATTGATGCAAATACTGCTTGAATATTGCTACGTTTTGGCGATTGATATTGCTATGTGTAAACAGAAAATGGAAAGATGTTACTTTGCAAGCAAAAACGTTAACAAAGTTAATTTTAGGTGTTCCTATACACTTTTTCACAACATGCTTTCACTAATGCAAATCCGCAGAAAATGTTTTAATAGACTAAAATCTTAGGAAAGATTCTTTTACAATTTTACACAATCTACAACAGTTATTTCTTGTTTTAATAGTTGAAAAATGGCGACTTTAAATGGTTTATCTTTGTCTCAAAGCAGAATTGTATTTCAACCTTTTTTTGGACATCTAAATCACTGTTATTGCAACTTATTGGTTTATTTCGGCATGGTCGAAAATAGGACAATTTAACTCTTCTGAAAAAGATGCATTTCACCCAAATATGAAATTCAATGCATTTGAGAATTCTTTTTCGTGATTTGCATAAAGCTATGTTGTTAAGCTTTCTTGTAAACTAATACCTTTCTAACATATCCTTGATACTTTTTAAGTAATTCATAAATTAAGGAGGGTAACTTGTCTTTTGGCGTTTAGTGTACTTCCTTACATCGCTCGTGTACAACTGGACGACTCAAAGCGTCATCGAACCGAACTCAGTCAAGTATGATTAAGCGCGTACAGGCATGGGCAGAACCGAACTTTATTGCTTTTCAAGCCGTAAGACAACGGCATATGAAGATCACAATGATTTTATACATTTTGGTGACAGGGCCGGTAGACTGAATATAAGACATATAACACAGACATAACAAATAGTAGTACATAGTAGTTTCTATTACACAGAGGACAGACAGACAAACAAGCAGTCCGTGATTACTTTGTTCCCATTCCCAAGGACAACCAAATAAAGTAATCTAACACACCGTGTCATTTGTATGTTTATGTGTCAAGATGCTGTCGGTAAGAACTGACGTACATGTATAATATTTTTGTTCTGTTGCAGACATGAACCCTTTGCCACAAGTTATGTTCAACGACCAGCTGTGTCCTGTTGACGTCAGAACAAACTCGGTTATTGTTCCCATGAGAATACCTCTAGAATCTATCTCCCTGCCAAGCCGACAGCAGCCAACAGTCAGTCCTCGCTATGTATCTGACAATCCCGTCTACCAGCTTCCTTGGTCGAAGAAGCCCCAGCAGGCGTGCAAGGACAAAAAGAAGAAGAATGAAGTGAATCCTTTCCGGCTGTTTGAACCCTCTCAGCCCACGAGGCCCAGGAACACTCGAATCAGCCGAAAATCTACGAGGATCAGCCAGACGATCAGTCCAGGGATACATGTCGCATCACCGATGGGTATGCTGAAACATCTGCATTTAGCTGATCCCCCAGCTTCCGTTCCACCAACCGTAGCCACAAGCATCAATAATCCGGTACAGACTGCATTGCCACCTAGGAGGGGTTTCCGGAGGCTAAAACCCTACCAGAAGTCAGATCCCTTCACCATTCACAAACTGTCATCGAATCAACAAATAATCTCTCACCAGGGACAACTGGTGGTTAGTCCAAATCGGATCTATAATCAGATTCCACATACCAGACCCACCGTGCCGACCTTTGTACCAGTAAACCAGCAAGGGGCAGCCATTCAGTTCTTCGAGGGACGAAACAAGGCCTCAACATATCACCCTATTCAAACACACCAGGAAAAGGCAGTTGAGTTCGAAAATAGAAACGTGTTTTCAGTAAAGTCAGGCTACGGCTCCGACACATGTGGTTTTGAGAGGAATTTTCTCCCTATCAAAGTACAGCCATACTATCATGGAATTCCTCCTGGAGAAGATGCTCTTGTTCTTCCCCTGACACCCCAACAGCCTACTGAAGGCACCACTATTAGTCAGCAATGGAAGGCTCCACCCGTTTACCCGTCTTCTGGGTGGGAGCGCATGGCTCCATCCATTTACCCTTCTGAACGGGAGCGTATGGCTCCACCCATATACCCTACTCCCGTCTGCCCACCCACCGAGGGGGAGAGTGTGGCTCCATGCATCTACCCTTTTACAAAGTGGGAATGTGCGGCTCCACCAGGCTGCTCTGCTAAGGAGTGGGAGCAACTAGTTCCATCCGTCTACCTTCCTGATGAATACAAGCCTGTGGCTCTGACCTGTTCGTCTGCTGAGTGGGGAGGTTTTTCTGTGTCAGATGCAACTCACCGGACAACAACTGAGCACATGTGCGTTCAGGATCAACTTATCGATGTAATTACCGAGGTGAGAAAGGAGACTTTGACAAGCTCTTCTGATTGCTCTCGACCCGTCCCTTGTCCTATTGAGCAGTTGTCGCGTGACCTTGACCTCGCCGAGGCCACATCAATGGCTCTAATTGTAGTTACCATGGGTAACGGATCCTTCATTGCAGACGACATGTTCCCGGATGAGTACAGATCAGTGATATGTGAACTGGATTCAATTGTGGAAGAGTCTCGACTAATGGAAGCATTCTCTGTAGATGAGCACGACGTTAATGAGGATGACGTTGTGGTGGTCCACGACGATACTGAGTCGCCGTCAGAATCGAGCATCGACAGTGATGTGGATGTGGATTCAGATAATCGCTCTGATACATGTTCCACAAGCAGGCCATGGCCTCGTAACGTAGCTGGATCACTGAGGTGGGTAAAGGGGCAACAGCATGACCCGGTTGCTTTTGGAAGGAAATGTTACATGGGTACCCGTGGGGACTTGAATGTTCCCCTCACTAGTGTGGACCACACCGTGGATTACATACTCGGACTCGACTGCCCACTGCCGCAGTTCGTGGAAACACGACTTCACGACAGTACTGCTTGACCCTACAAGAATAAATGACGGAATGAGTCATCCATTATTCTTGGTTTACCATTTCCTATGATGCAAATACTTGTGTGTGTAATGAACACGTTCCAAATAACAACGCTCAATAAAGGTCGTTTCAAACAGGTGTATTATTTTATGTATATCTGCTTTCATAACGGTTTTCGTGGATACCTGTCCATAAATGTCAGTGATAGCTATTGCAAGCATGTGCTTCAGAGTGGTTCACAGAACGCTACGCACGTCACGCCGAAGACACGGGTTCGATTGTGTGAAGCCCATTTCTGGTGTCCCAGAACGCTACGGTTCTGAACCCGCTGAGGTAAATTATGGAAGGTGTATATTAGCACATGATGTGAACACAAGTTATGGTTAGTGTATCCATGCTGTCGAATGTTGTGTATGTAGACGTTGTGGTGATCCCTAGGCAAGGTGTGTCATGTGTAGCCACGTTGTCATATGCTGACAAACAGAAGATTGTGTTATGACTGGTGTGCTGACAGACAGAAGATTGTGTTATGAGTGGTGTGCTGATAGACAGAAGATTGTGTTATGAGTGGTGTGCTGATAGACAGAAGATTGTGTTATGAGTGGTGTGCTGACAGACAGATTGTGTTATGAGTGGTGTGCTGATAGACAGAAGATTGTGTTATGAGTGGTGTGCTGACAGAAGATTGTTATGTGTCGTGTGCTGATAGACAGAAGATTGTGTTATGAGTGTTGTGTTGATAGACAGAAGATTGTTATGAGTGATGTGCTGATAGAAGATTGTGTTATGAGTGATGTGCTGATAGACAGAAGATTGTGTTATGAGTGGTGTGCTGTCAGAAGATTGTGTTATGAGTGGTGTGCTGACAGACAGAAGATTGTGTTATGAGTGGTGTGCTGATAGACAGAACATTGTGTTATGAGTGGTGTGCTGATAGACAGAACATTGTGTTATGAGTGGTGTGCTGCACGGTTTTGTGGATGGTGTAGGAACGTTATGTGGAATGTAATAATAATAATAATAATAATAATAATGTGATTGGCAAGATTAAGGAAAAGCATGATAAATATGCGGACCTCGCCTTCGAAATGTCTCGCTTGCATCCCAAGTACACTGTCGTCAGGCTCCCCATTGTTCTCGGTGCCCTTGGTTTGGTACCTCCTGATCTCTTGGCGCAGATCAGGAGAGTGCCTGGGTTCTCCACCGGGAGTACAGCCCTTCTGACACTCTGGGTAATGCAGAAGGCTGCAGTGTTGGGAGCCTTCATATTCTCCGGAAAGTTCTTGGTGGGTTCGACTAGGCAGCGTTTCCTGGGAGAAGTCCCATTCGCTGTCTGGGCTGTGTGTAGAGGGGCAAGGGCCCTGAGCTGATGATGAGCCTTACCAGCCTGACTGTGCCAGGATCACCCCGAACCCTCTCTGCTGCATACAATTTTTAATCTGTAAAACATAATAATAATAATAATAATAATCTACTTCTATAGTTCCAGCTAGGCTGCTCACAGGCGCTTGTGCAGATCAGTCTATTTCATTTCAAATAGATGTGTCTTTAAATGTTTTCGAAAAGTTGGTAGACTTGGGGCGGATTTTAGCGACATAGGGAGGTTGTTCCATAGCATGGGAGCTGCACATTCAAAGCAGCGGTCCCCGTATTTGGTCCTGGATGGTCTGGTGATAAGCAGATCTTTATCTTGTGATCTAAGGGTTCTTGTTGGTCTATGGTTGTTTAGAAGAGATGACAAGTAAGATGGAGCAGTGTTGGTCTTCAGGCACTTGTAGATAATGGTAAGCACCTTGAATTTTATGCGTCTGGTAACGGGTAGCCAATGCAGTTCTCTTAACCTGGGGGTGATGTGGTCTCTTCGAGGACAGCGAGTTATTATCCTGGCGTCTGTGTTTTGTATAACCTGGAGTCGATGAACCAGGGAAGCTGTTATCCCAAACAAAAGTGAATTGGCATAGTCAAGGCGAGATGTGACAGTTGCTTTGAGTGGGAGTTTTGGCGGTTTCATCTGAAAGATATCGTCTTAGTTTACCAATCTGATGAAGATGATAGTGAGAAGACTGGCACATTTGGGTGACCTGCTTGTTCATGGTCATGTGGGAGTCAAAACAACTCCTAGATTCTTCACTTGGGAAGCAGGCACATTCACAGGTCCAATATTGACTGAGAATTCTGTCATACGTTCCTGTAAGTGTTTTGGCCCTAGCAATGAATACTTCCGTTTTGTTGTCATTTAGTTTGAGAAAGTTAATTCTCATCCAAGTTCTGATGTCACTGATGCAGCTTTCCAGCTTTTGTTATCTTGTCCTGAAGTGATACAATCCTGGAGGCGATACAGCTCTGGGCAGGTTATGGGCGGTGTAAACCTTCACGTTGTGGTTGAGCGGCTGTTTTCATGCTTGTATATAATTAATGAAGTTAGCATTGAAATAAATGTATTGTGCAAATAATTTACAACGGAATATGTGTGAACTCTTCCACTAGTTTTCTACACGCACTCATGTGCCTGTTCGAGATTGTATCTGTTACTACAGCACCAGTACAAGTTTATTCAGCACCAAACAATCAGTGACTTTTAGCGATCATACCCGTTCCCTGGTTGCCTATTGATGGGTAGTTACCTGGGGCAAGACTACCTCTGATTGGTGGATCTGGCCATGCAAGAGGGTTTAAAATGCAAGTCGATTAAGTCGTACCACCTACTGGTGGAGAGATCGCTGACAAGACGTCCCTTTTGCCGCCAAGAGCTGGTCTTCACGATGAGAGTCGTACTCCTGCTGTGTGTTCTCTGCGCCGTGACTGACGGTAAGACCTACACCCTTGCTGCATTTGCTCAGATTAAATCACAGCATGCCATCATGATGTGGGAAGGACGAACATTGGTAAAGACCCGAGAACATGGGTAAAGGGCCGACAAACCCAGAAATAATATTGAGAATCTGGCTTCCATACGCAAAGATGAGTTTCGTATCAGCGCGATATGTGTGTAGGTGCTATCCGTGCCTCTTTAATTGTTTTTATTGAGATTAAAGATATAGGTCCATGGATTGGGAATTAGGCTTATGGGCGGATAACGCATGAGAATCTTCGACAGATAAGGTAGTGAGCACTAGGGTAGTGAGCAGGTCGGGAAATAGGGTCGTGGACAGTTTTGGCAAAAGGGTATTCGGCAGATCGGGAGCTAGGATAGTCAAGAGATCGGGCACTAGTGTAGTCCACATACTGGGCAATAGGATAGACAAGAGATCGGGCACGAGGGTAGACGGTAAATCGGCCTCTAGGTTAGTGGCAGAGATCGGGTTTGAGGATACAACATAGATCGGTAGTCAACAGATCGGATTTGAAGGTAGTGCAGAGATCGGACTCGAGGATAGTGTAAAGATCGGGCTCTAGAGTAGTGCACGGATCGAGCTTAGGGGTCGTGCAGAGATCGGGCTCATGGGTAGTGCTGAGATAAAGTTTTAGGACAGTGCAGAGATCGGGCTCTTGGATAGTACAGAGATCGGGCTCTTGGGTAGTACAGATATTGGGTTCTAGGGTAGTGCAGAGATTGGGCTCTAGGATAGTACAGAGATTGGGCTCTAGGGTAGTACAGATATTGGGTTCTAGGGTAGTGCAGAGATTGGGCTCTAGGGTAGTGCAGAGATTGGGCTCTAGGATAGTACAGAAATTGGGTTCTAGGGTAGTGCAGAGATTGGGCTCTAGGGTAGTGCAGAGATTGGGCTCTAGGGTCATCGGTGAGAGTAGGCTTAGAGGGTAGGTGCCTGAAGGGACGAACGTTTTGTTAAACAAATGTCTCTATTTCTAGCTAGTAACAGAGTAGTGAAAATACTCAACTAAAGCGTTACACATTGTGTAGAAGGGATATACACTATAAACGCCAAAAGAAACGTTACCCTCCTTCCTAATGACGGAGGAACATAGCTTCAGCTGGCGTCGTGATGCGCGGACGTCCACTTCATCCGAGGGCGTTGCCAACAGCATTGTATGTCGACCCCATCTGCAACATCCCAATGGCTCTTTCTCTCTCTTCAGCTGTTAAGTGTGGCATATTTCTCGTACTTGTGTATCATATCATGCATTATAGTCTCTCTTTATACCCTATAGAATCATTCTACACGTGAAATGGATGCAAATACTGTATGCATATTGCTCCGTTTTGGCGATTGATATTACTATGTGTAAACAGAAAATGGAAAAAAATATTTCTTTGCAAGCAAAAATGCTAAAGATAATTTTAGGTGTTCCTAAACACTTTTTCACAACATGCTTTCACTAATGCAAATCAGCAGGAAATGTTTTAAAAGACTGCAATCATAGGAAAGATTCTTTTACAATTTTACACACTCTACAACAGTTGTTTCTTGTTTTAATAGTTGAAAAATTATGACTTTAAATGGTTTATTTTTGTCTCAAAGCAGAATTTATTTCAACCTTTTTTTGGACATCTAAATCACTGTTATTGCAACTTATTGGTTTATTTCGGCATGGATAATTTTATATGTTCCTAAACACCTTTTCACGGTATCAAAGACACGTTTTACTTGTTTCCACTAGTGTAAATCAGCAGAAAATGTTTTAAAAGACTGAAATCATAGGAAAGATTCTTTTACAATTTTACACACTCTGCAACAGTTGTTTCTTGTTTTAATAGACTATACGTTAGAAGGTATACTACTAACACGTCCAAATGTGTCAGAGAGTTCGGTACGGAACTGGGTGTTTCACATACAGCATAAGAAAGTACCACACTAAGATACCGCACCATTGGTTGAACGAAATTGCTGATTCAGTCAATGTTATGACACAGTAGTTGAAGTTCACTATTTGTTTCTTTGTCCGCAAATTATAAAAGATTGGCAATTTAACCTCACATTTTGAAATTAATCTGCAATCATTAACCAAAGATTAGGAAAGTTAGTATTGGAAAGGTTGTGTAAAATAATCATCATAAAGTTCATACCGGAAAATGTGTGTAAAAAATTGCAGATTTTGTGGTTTTACCTGATCGGACTGCCCAGGAGACACGTTTATGTGTCACATTGTATTGTATAATGCAGTTCTTGATAATTGCTCGTCTGAAATAGCTGCCAGTGAACTGAGCGTAATCCGTTCATTTGAGTTTCATACAGTAGGGCGCAGTGTTAACCCTATACATATTGGTTATACGGTTTATGGAAATTCACCGAGTCGTGTGAGATGCCCCACTTTGCACCTCTGACATTTGCTTAGCGTCTCTTTGAGGTGTCAATCACCTAAACGGTAATACATATTAGGTAAGTGTGCCGTGCGAAACACATTTACATCGTTCTTTGCAATATGTCTGTAGTGCCCCAGTTATAATATTAATAAATGTTTAGAAAGCACTTTCACAATTGTATTTCTGAAAGTTCCACAAGGTCGTCCCTATCATACTGTAATTACACCAACAGTGCTCGGCACCGTCCCGCCTCCTATTGTGTCACTGGGAGGAGAATGTGTATCGTCCTTTTGTCAACAACTCAAGATGATTGATTAGTTTCCAGGAATAAATTTTGAAATGACAGTTGCAATATTAATATGGTCAATATATTCTTTTGAGATCCATTCGAAATTATATTAGAAGTTCAGGTACTTGTGTCAATGTTTATTTGACATATTTGTCGAACGACGGATTGTACAACAGTAGAATGCCGTGAGTTGGTTACTCTTAGCAGGGAGACTATATAAGGGGGAGTGGTCACTCCTCGAAAAGCACCTTAGCGTATGCCTCGGCTCGTCACGTGACCAGTGTAGCCAATATGGCGACAGCGTAGTTTTTAAGATTGAGCTTGGTTATTTTCAACAGCTGGTTACATTAAGTGTTGTGACAACTGAAAACCTACCTGTAGATGATAAGTTACCTGTTCTGTCACTTCATTTTAAGTCAAATAATTGTTATTAGTGTTAGTATTAGTACAGTAGATTTGTAGTAAAGTTTCAAGTCGGCATGTCGTAGCTCACTGGCTTCAGTTCTCGGTACACGGCGAAGAAAGACTAAATTCTATCGCTAAAACCTTCTTTCACATATTTATTTAATTTTTAGAAGGGAAATATACCTTTAGTTGAAAGGTGTTTACAAGTAATAGTGATAGTTTTATAACTAAAAAATATTGTTAGGGTGTATTTGAGGTGTGTGAAAAATATGACATATCGCCGATCTGCCATTGAAATATACTCATGCCAATAATGGTTGTCACCCTTAGTTCTTGTTCTAAAACATCTTTCACATACACCTTTAATTTTTATGAGGGGAATATACCATCAGGTGAAAGGCGTTTGCAAGTAATAGTGATAGTTTTATAATTTTTTAAAAATTGATAGGGTGTATTTGAGGTGTGTGAAAAATATGACATATGGCCGATCTGTTCTGATCCGCCGTTGATGCTTGTGATGCTCGAGTGTTATAGTTCTAAAACTTCTTTCTTTCTTGTTGATCTTAGTATTTGACAAAACTGGAAAGGTGTTTACAACGCTTTGTGATAGTTCTAAACTCTCTGTTTTTGAGGGTTGTGTGACAGTGTCACTTAACATTCTGTCAATGTCCATGCCATTCCACACATGCAATAAGATATCTGAATTAATTACTAATGCAAAAAAATGTATCAAAGTAGATTTTAAAAATAAAGGACAGCTGATGTTAACACCTGTGTTCCAGTGATAGTTTTACGTTCTTTAACATGTTTGGGGAGGGATGGCCGTGGTGTATCATTTATTCTTTCATTCATTCACATATGTATTTCTTTGTTTCGTTCTTTTTCTTTATTTCTTTCATTCATAAACATATAACTCTTGCTTTTAATTAATTAATTCATTCATTCATTGTAAAATTCCGACTGATACAATAAACTGGCTGAAGTACTGTTATACGCAGCCGAAGTTGCGCTGGGAACGAATCAAGTCACTGCGTTGTAGATTATCCCTGTTCTTAGTTATTTTGACAACTCGAGTGAGTCGGCACATATTCATTTGTACTTTAAACGGTCGTTTTAGTGATGATAAGTCTGGTTGTATCCGAGACCTAATGTACTTAGTTGTCGGAAAACAGTATCTCAACACACGCTAATGGCGGCCTACATGTCAATCACATGTCTCGTTTTTATTAGACTATCGGTGATCCCTGTATAAACTACATCATCATTGTCCAGCTACATTACCATAGTCATTAGCCATCATAGTTCTTAATTGTCACCGCGGGGGATAGGAAAGGTCATCAATATGGCAGCTTTATTCCAGCTTCCACTATTAAAACAGTAACCCTAAACAGTCCTTCAATTTTAAGAGACATTGTTGCGATACTCTTGAAATATTACATCGTGACTTAAACTGTATTTCATACATGCATACCGGTTAAGCAGACCCGAAATTAAAGGCCACATGATATTATAAAAGAACCGAAAACCCGTAACTCTTCTTTGGATGAAGATCTCCCTGATCTGTTTTGAATACACAATATAGATTGATATTACGTTACTTGCTTGTTGACCCTGTTGGCACTTCGACAGTGAATTCTATGTCGATCACAAGGTGAAATTGTTTTTTTACCGTTAGGGCTAGTAATTTAATATCCGACGTCATAACATCGTATGTGCAACAGGCTAGCTATTCTCGAAACGTTCGTAGCCCTACGAACTTCTTAAGCCCATTCTTAACACATTGGCTACGATCAAAGTTAAGAATTCAGTATATATTGTGTACGTCATCAGGACGTAGGCGTCATTGTTACGTCAATCAAATCTTATTGTGACGTAAGTTTTGAATTACATCACACCAGAAATGGAGAGAGTGTGTGTGTGCGTGCGCTTGCGCGTGTGTGTATGAATAGGGTAGATGGGTTCTTATTAGAGCTACTTCACGAAATCATTGGGAGGGTGTTGTTTTACGGCTCGCCCGCAATAATACCGCTTTATCGGAACAATCCCGCAATAATACCGCTTTATCGGAACAATCATTGTTAACCAAGCTAAACAGTTGAACTTAACATGATTGTAATTCAATTATGGGAAACACTGTGTCTTTGAAATATTGCATTGTGAAAGTTGACTGCTTCTCAAAAATACATAACGGTGTGAAACCCAGGCCGACGTTAAATGCAAAACGATATAAGGGGAACAAAGATCAATTAACGAGTTCAGTTTCTTCTTTGATCGATAGCAGAGTTTTAGTTTTCATAAATGATAGGTACTATGAAAAGTCCTTGTGAGTATTTTGGGTCAGACTAGAATCCCGGTTCTTTCCTGTAAGAGACGATTAAGATAAGGTTCAGGTTCTGTGGTGTTATTAATAGTCTGACACACAGTCCCAGAACCACATTATTTACCCTGCAGCCAAGCCCTCCCCTGCAGTGCTAAAGCCCTAAATGAATCAAATCTAGATTTCTCGAGGTTCATGAATCTCTGGTCTGCCTAGGGCTCCTTTTCAATTTAAATGGGTTTATTTGTTATTATAATATGATATATAATCAGAGACTAAGCGTTAGTCTACATTGTTGAATGCACGTCATTGTGCCCAGATAATATGCATCTTTGCTTAATGTTCAGTCATTGGTTTGCCCAGTTGAGTAATTTGCTGACAACCGTCCTATAGTTGGAAGTGTGTGAGTGAGTAAGTTTAGTTTTACGCCGCTTTTAGCAATATTCCAGCAATATCACGGCGGTGTACACCAGAAATGGGCTTCACACATTGTGGGGAATCGAACCCCTCTCTTCGGCTTGACGAGCGAACTTTAACCACTAGGCTACTGGAATATTGAGGCATTAAGCAGCATTCATACAATAAATGAACGCGATGTTTCAGGTTGGTTTTTCGGGTCGAAGAAGAAGTGGGAATGTTTCGGGGTGTTCGGCTGTTTCGGCAACGAATATCCGTATGACAACACGAAGGGTTGTATTCCCCAGTCACCCGATGAGCAGGGACTACAGCTTGCCCTCTACACCCGGAGCAACAGGTACTACCCTCAGTGGATCAACATCGACACCAACACCGACACCGCAGGCAACATATTCAGCATCTCCAACAGTCACTACACCGCCGGGAAACGCACCTACTTCATCGTTCACGGCTACACTGACGACTGTCTCTCGGAATGGGTGGCTAACATAGAGCGCACATTGCTTGAACAAGTGAGAGTCCACCTGTCCTTAATATTATAGCATTGTTTCCATATCACGTAGATGGCATTCTTCCATTATGTTCCGGTACTGAATGTAACATTCCTTCAAATCATTGAAGGGCATTTAGAAGTGGAATGCATAAGAAAAGCAAGATTATGGACGTCAACTTCTTTATTGTGAATAACACGACGTTTCGGAGTGTATGGTTGCTCCTTCAATCATCATCTGATTATCTCCTTGTACCTGAATGGTATTCTACCGTTATCTTCTTGTCACCTAAGTGGTATTCTTGCATTATCTCCTCGTCACCAGCATAATATTCTTGCATTTTTTCCCTGTCACCTAAATGGTATTCTTGCATTATTTCCTTGTCACCTAAATGGTATTCTTGCTTTATTTCCTTGTTACCTGAATGGTATTCTTGCATTATCCCCTTGTCACGAAAATAATATTCTTGCATTATCCCCTTGGCACGAAAATAATATTCTTGCATTATCCCATTGTCACCAAAATGGTATTCATGCGTTATCTCTTTGTCATTTACGCGTTATCTCCCTGATATTATTACATAATGTTTTGTTAACGAAATGATATTCTTCCATTATCTCCTTATCATCTAAATGAGTTTCTTGCATTATGGCCATGTCACGTATGTAATATTCTTTCACTATTTTATTGTCACCTAAATAATATTCTTGCATTTCTCTCCTTGTCAACTAAATAATATTCTTGCATTTCTCTCCTTGTCACCTAAATAATATTCTTGCATTTCTCTCCTTGTCACCTAAATAATATTCTTGCATTTCTCTCCTTGTCACCTAAATAATATTCTTGCATTTCTCTCCTTGTCACCTAAATAATATTCTTGCATTTCTCTCCTTGTCACCTAAATAATATTCTTGCATTTCTCTCCTTGTCACCTAAATAATATACTTGCATTTCTCTCCTTGTCACCTAAAGTATATTATTGCATTATTGCTTTGTCACCTGAATGACATTCTTGCACTATTTACTTGTGATCACATTCGGCTCATCAGTTCGGGCATGCTGTGGTATAGTGCTGAATGTCAACAGCTTGAACATTAAAATATTGACCCACGTCGTCAATTTATACATTGGCACAAGAAAAACACATGATGAGCTTGAACATTAGAATATGTATGTATGTCGTCGGCTTCAACATAATTATTTTAGCTATAAATGTTTTTATCTGTACAGGGTGATTTCAATGTGTTCCGTGTGAACTGGCAAGAAGGCGCATCCCCCAAGATATACGACCAAGCTGCCTCCAACACAAGACTCGTGGCATCCATGCTGTCACTGTTCATAAAGGCGTTGAACGAAATCGGCACATCATACGGTGACATCCACATCATCGGCCACAGCCTCGGCGCCCACATCAGCGGACAAGTGGGTCAGCTGCTGGGTGGACAGCTTGGGCGAATTACAGGTACACGTCAAATGTGAATTACAGGTACTCCTCAATGTGAATTACAGGTACACCTCAAATGTAAATTACAGGTACACCTCAAACGTGAATTACAAGTACTCCTCAAGCGTGAATTACAGGTACACCTCAAATGTGAATAACAGGTACACCTCAAGTGTGAATTACAGTTACACCTCAAATGTGAATTACAGGTACTCCTCAAATGTGAATTACAGGTACACCTTAAGTGTGAATTACAGGTACACCTCAAACGTGACCGTGATTCAATGTGTACAGGAAGTAGCATCGCTTCAAGGTGCCGACGTTTCATTCGTGCGAAACCAATTGCCTTTGATATAATGACAGCCAAATGAATTGTTAATATACTTTCGGGGCATCATTTAATTTGGAAACGCAAGAACTGTTCTTGCAGACTGAACTTATTTGTGGAAGGGGCCAATTTAACACTGAATGTAAGTACGGAAAGGTCACGCCGACAACACCCTCAGCCAGTTCCAAATCAAGGCTGAACAATACGGGGTTCCAAAAGCTTAGGCTAAATTCTTGTCCACTGACCTGGAAACGCATACGAAGGTACCATAGGTTCTGGACTACACTCAACGGCAGCGTTCCCTGTTAGTTTGTTTGACAGCGCACTATTGGTGCCCTTGATTCCAGAAAGTATAAGTTTAGCGTGTGAGATTGGTCACAGAAAGAGTCTATGTTCCCAGGCATGGATCCGGCAGGCCCCTCGTTTGACAAGGACAACTGCGACATTAGGCTGGACAAGACGGACGCCCAGTTCGTGGACATCATGCACACGGATGCAGAACATCTGTCAAAGTTGGGTGGGTATCTGTACAAGCGGCATGTATAGATTAAGGCAGTTCACTAGAGCCTCATATCGCTCCCTAACGGTTCACGCCACGTGGACCACAAACACGAGACCGTCTCCCGTGGTGTAGTGGTTAGAGCGTCCGCCCGGAGAGCGGAAGGTCGCGGGTTCGATCCCCGACCGCGTCATACCAAAAGACGTTAAAATATGGTACTTGTTGGTCCCTGCCTGGCGCTCGGCATTAATGGGTACAACAAGGACTGGTTGGCTCGGAGTCAGTATAATGTGTCTGAGTGGGGTATTCATGCTTCACTGCGACATGGTATCTCAGTGGGCTAGCACTATAAAACCAGCTTCAGTCTGGGCTAGTACAAGCAGCCGCACATACACATACACACGCATGCACGTCGTCATATGAGCGAAATATTCTCAAGCACGACGTTAAACCCAATTTGACCTCACCTCACCTCACCTCACCTCACAAACACGAAGCGTTTTGCACGACGATACAGAACCTTGAACAGATGCTCGTTCCCGTCGTGTTCGATCGTTTCGCGTGCATGGCCATTGAGAATAACGACCTGCCGAATCCTTGAACATAATGCACTATGACGGTGTCACGAGGGATAATAGCAGGCAAATCAGTAGATGATAGTGTGATGACACACAACACGTATAACATGGCACGCAATAACCGGGAGTCGGTCCGTGAAGATCCGGGTTAGAACTGATCTTCAGCAACCCATGTTTGTCGGAAAAATTGAGTAAAGGGATCTGATGATGAGCGTCGCAGACTTCGTTGATGCATGCCATCGTATCCCAACCCGATTATTCACAGACTGCTATTATTCACATTTAGCTGGAATATTACTGTCTGTGGTGTTAAAACAATAAAACAAAACATCTATATATGCTACTTAATAATGGAGATTCACTCTGTCCTTGATTTCAAACACAGATGGCGTCCGACATCTGGTGTCCCCCGCCGAATATTGCTGGAATATTGCTAAAAGCGGCGTAAACCTAAACGCACTGACTCACTCACTTTAATAATCATAAGGATCACCGGGGTGTTGGGGTCAAGCCGAAGGCACGACTCGATTCCCCATATGTGTGATGTCCATTTTTTCTGACCTCTACGATAACATTGCTGGAATAGAAAGTGGTGATACTACACCATCCCTCATTCATCTCCATCACCATCGTTTATCACCCGGCATTTTGTAAGGGTCTAGCTTCAACTATTGAACTAACTGGTTGGATTGTGTTCAAGGCTTTGGTATGATGCGACGGATGGGCCACGCCGACTTCTACCCTGCCGGTGGGTCCGACCAGGAGGGATGCCCCAAGAACCTGGGCGATCACCTGTTTTCGTTGGTGACAGGCGGTATTAAAGGTATGTAACCTCCAACCATGGGTTCAATTCCCGGGTCGCTTTGGTCATGTCTTTATTTGTGGACCCGTGAAGATCTGGGTTAGAAGTGATCTTCAGTAACCTATGCGTGCCCTAAGAGGCGATTAACGAGATCGGTTGGTCAGGCTCGCTAACTGGGTTGACACATGTCATGGTATCCCAATTGCGTTGATAGATGCTCATGCTGTTGATCACTGGATTGTCTGGACTCGATTATTTACAGACCACCGCCATACTGCTGGAATAATGATGAGTGCGGCATAAAACTAAACTCACCCACTCTCTATTCGTGTTAGCACGGTACCCTACTCATGGTTTTATCGAGGAGTTAAGCGTCTATGACCTGCATTACGCCATCAACCCCTGATATTACTGACATACTGTAAACTGTTTACGACCTTCCTTCTGAAACTGTCCTGTTTTCCCAAAGGGTTCATCAGCGGCGCTGCGTGCAGTCACAGCCGCGCATACGACATGTTCTGGTCTTCCCTCACCCATTGCCATTACACGGCCGTCCCCTGTGCCAACTGGGACGACTTCAAGGCAGGGAAGTGCAGCTGCAGCGACGCCACGCCCTGCTCCCGCATGGGCTACTTCGCCGACCCCAAACTCCACGGCACTTTCTACCTCAAAACCACTGGGACTCCACCTTATTGCTGTAAGTAAACTATGGAGCGGCACCTAATTGCTGTAAGTAAACTTATGGGGCGGCACCTTAGTGCTGTGAGTAAACTAGGGGGGCGGCAACCTAGGGGCGGCACAATATTGCTGTAAGTAAACCAGGGGCGGCACCTTATTGCTGTAAGTAAACTAGGGGCGGCAGTGCTGTAAGTAAACTAGGGACGGCACCTTTAGTGCTGTAAGTAAGTAAACCAGCGGGGCGGCAACCTTAGTGCTGTAAGTAAACCAGGGGCGGCACCTTAGTGCTGTAAGTAAACTAGCGGGACGGCACCTTAGTGCTGTAAGTAAACTAGCGGGGCGGCACCTTACTGCTGTAAGTTAAAGCGGGCGGCACCTTAAAACTAGCTAAACTAGGGGGCGGCACCTTAGTGCTGTAAGTAAACTAGCGGGGGGGTCGGCAACTTAGTGGCGGCACCTTAGTGCTGTAAGTAAACAAAGGGGACGGCACTGTTTAGTGCTGTAAGTAAAGCGGGACGGCACCAGCGGGACGGCACCTTAGTGCTGTAAGTAAACTAGGGGGCGGCACCTTACTGCTGTAAGTAAACTAGCGGGCGGCACCTTAGTGCTGTAAGTAAACTAGGGGCGGCACCTTACTGCTGTAAGTAAACTAGCGGGGCGGCACCTTAGTGCTGTAAGTAAACTAGCGGGCGGCACCTTAGTGCTGTAAGTAAACTAGGGACGGCAGTGCTGTAAGTAAACTAGCGGGCGGCACCTTAAGCGCTGTAAACCAGCGGGGCGGCACCTTATTGCTGTAAGTAAACTAGCGGGCGGCACCTTAGTGCTGTAAGTAAACTAGGGGCGGCACCTTAGTGCTGTAAGTAAACTAGCGGGACGGCACCTTAGTGCTGTAAGTAAACTAGCGGGGCGGCACCTTATATTGCTGTAAGTAAACTAGCGGGGCGGCACCTTATTGCTGTAAGTAAACTAGCGGGCGGCACCTTAGTGCTGTAAGTAAACTAGCGGGGCGGCACCTTAGTGCTGTAAGTAAACTAGGGGCGGCACCTTAGTGCTGTAAGTAAACTAGCGGGGCGGCACCTTATTGCTGTAAGTAAACTAGGGGCGGCACCTTAGTGCTGTAAGTAAGTAAACTAGCGGGGCGGCACCTTAGTGCTGTAAGTAAACTAGGGGGCGGCACCTTAGTGCTTAAGTAAACTAGCGGGCGGCACCTTATTGAGGTCAGTAAACAAGTGGGACTCCACCTTATTGTGGTCAGTAAACAAGTGGGACTCCACCTTTTTGAGGTCAGTAAACAAGTGGGACTCCACCTTTTTGAGGTCAGTAAACAAGTGGGACTCCACCTTTCTGAGGTCAGTAAACAAGTGGGACTCCACCTTATTGAGGTCAGTAAACAAGTGGGACTCCACCTTTTTGAGGTCAGTAAACAAGTGGGACTCCACCTTTTTGAGGTCAGTAAACAAGTGGGACTCCACCTTTCTGAGGTCAGTAAACAAGTGGGACTCCACCTTTTTGAGGTCAGTAAACAAGTGGGACTCCACCTTTCTGAGGTCAGTAAACAAGTAGGACACCACCTTATTGAGGTCAGTAAACAAGTGGGACTCCACCTTATTGAGGTCAGTAAACAAGTGGGACTCCACCGTATTGAGGTCAGTAAACAAGTGGGACTCCACCGTATTGAGGTCAGTAAACAAGTGGGACTCCACCGTATTGAGGTCAGTAAACAAGTGGGACTCCACCTTTTTGAGGTCAGTAAACAAGTGGGACTCCACCTTATTGAGGTCAGTAAACAAGTGGGACTCCACCTTATTGAGGTCAGTAAACAAGTGGGACGCCACCTTATTGAGGTCAGTAAACAAGTAGGACTCCACCTTTTTGAGGTCAGTAAACAAGTGGGACTCCACCTTATTGTGGTCAGTAAACAAGTGGGACGCCACCTTATTGAGGTCAGTAAACAAGTGGGACTCCACCTTATCACTGCCAGTAAACAAGTGGGACTCCACCTTATTGAGGTCAGTAAACAAGTGGGACGCCACCTTATTGAGGTCAGTAAACAAGTGGGACTCCACCTTATCACTGCCAGTAAACATGTGATCTGTATGTGTCTGTATGCAGGCGTGAGGGAGCTGGGGAAAGCCCAAACCTGCAATATGACAGCTGCATTAGGAAAATATATTTTAGGAAAGTCCCTTGTACCGGACACTGAGTAGACGCCCACAAGATCTTAACCAATGCTGAACGATATATAAGTGCAGTTTTGAGATGTAATCAGGGCGCTCAATGGCCAGAGAACCTGCTGGAGTTCATCTAGCTGGAAGCACGCCGTGTCTGGATTTGTTGGTTACGATAAACAACAACACTGTATCAGGGTCGTTGTTAACTTTTCTTAATAGGGGGCACTATCCACGTTGAGAGAGTGTTAGATCCATACTTTGATGTACAAAAAATAGTCTGTAAAAATCCCCCTCCCCGGCTACCTACGACCCTGTTTATGTTAGCCGTATTTACAGGCCATGGAGGGACGTTGTGATGTACTTTTTCATACACTTTTTCTTATTTGTGTTTCCCATGAACAGAAGACGACCTAAATGACAGATTGGTAAGGGTCGTCAAATCATAGACAGTTCCGTAATGTATATCTGACGAAGTTGTTAATGGCGTTTCAGAACCGCTTCCACTGTCGTCTA
The DNA here is from genome assembly GCF_003918875.1 of Haliotis rubra. NCBI lineage: Eukaryota > Metazoa > Mollusca > Gastropoda > Lepetellida > Haliotidae > Haliotis > Haliotis rubra. The sequence continues at coordinate 98,478 of NW_025767519.1, forward strand.
CCGAGGCTGTGACTTCAGACTGTGTTGCTGCATCTACTCGTAGTTGTGATGTAATTATACTGTAGCCTTCATGTCCCCTTCACTGGACATTCACCTCTACATTTCCCTCTGTTCTTTATTGCTGTTACACGTAGATGTTTTTCTGATACTAAAGCAATGTCTCAAAAAGCCATGTTTAGTTTGTTTTCGTTCAACATGAGTGACAGTCATCGAGCTGAACGCGGTTGTCAACAGGTCCTTTCAGTCGCTTCCTGTCAGTCTGTAGGTGGGGAATTTTCATTCAACAAAAATTCGGCCTGTGTAATTTTTGGGTAGGGAAAGGTGTTCGGGGCAAAGTGAAATTGGATTCAATGTCGCATTCTGATTTACTGCACATGTACAATGATATCCATCAGAGCGCACCCACGTGTTTGCAGATGCTTCTACAATTCCCGACTAGTGCGGTATTTAATAGCAAGCCTACTGAACTACCATGCTGAAGCTCAACATGGATATCACACTCTGACGTATTAAACTGACTCCATCACCACCAGTCCTACCCACATCGTCTAATGCCGAGCACAGGACAGCTGACGAGTACTTACTATCTTTGAACAACTCCTTGGTTTAATTTGTCTGGAGTGAGTGAGTGAGTGAGTTTGGTTTTACGCCGCTTTTAGCAATATTCCAGCAATATCACGGCGGAGGGCACCAGAAATGAGCTTCACACATTGTACCCATGTTGGGAATCGAACCCGGGTCTTCGGCGTGACGAGCGAACGCTTTAACCATCAGGCTACCCCGCCGCCCCTCATTTGTCTGGAGTTCAAATGACCAACACCCGCGAAGTTTAGGGTCTTGGTTGCACGTCATATCCCAATTGTGTAGATCGATGCTGATGGTGTTGATCACTGGATTGTCTGGTCCGGACTCGATTATTTGCCGACGTCATATAGCTGGAATATTGCAGAGTTTGGTGTTAAACAACAAACAAAAAATTCCCCAAACAACCCAAATCACCAACCTTCTGTTCTGTGGGCAGGCATTCTGCCAACCTGACAAGGCGGCCAGAGAACCAGGGGGATAGGGGACACCATGCTAGTGAAACAGACACATCGAAGGAGATTTAAATGTATACAGTGACATTGTCGTGTTTGAAAAGCTAAATTCCCAGAATTTCAAAAACCTTTAATATGCTTTTCCAAAGACTGTTTCAGTAGATACCAGGACCCATATTCCTAAAAATTCTTGAATCGAGTCTTAAGAAAAACAAAAGTTACTTTTACATCAAAGAATATTCTTATGCAATTTCCATTCAAAATAAGAGTTTTCCTTCAGCTAAGAGCCTTATCACATGATAATTTTCGTCACCCTTCAAATTGGTAACTATTTACAGACAACAGGCTGGGACATGCCACCTGTGAACTTTCATTGAGTATATTATTATGATAAGGGTCTTGGGTCCAAGTGATGGTTCCGGTGAAACCCCTTATCTAACTGACGTGCTGGCTAGCTATTCTCGCAACGTTCGTATCCCTACGAACTTTTTAGGCCCATTCTTTACACATTGGCTACGATCAATGTTAAGAATTCATAGGGCTACGAACGTTTCGAGAATAGCTAGCCTGGTCTGCTTGGGGGAATTAACTCAGCAAAGAGACCGAAGTCACAAGAAGCTAATCAAAATTTTATTTACAAGAACGGAATTACATGGGGTGGCCACAGAGAGTCGGTACAACCCATGGTCAGAGGGCTAGAGCTGACCTGTGTTGGCAGTCTAAACCCTACTGATGGACAAATGCAGTTAGAGACTTTTTATCTAGAATTAAAACAATAAAGAGATTACGATCGGTTCACTGATACAAAAATGGGTGTAACCTACATTAGCCTATCAAATACAGAATATACAAAATGGGGTGTGTCCTACTAATGACATGACCAGGCAGGGGAAGTACTCTTAATCCTGTTAATCCTATTTTAACTGGCACTAATCTCGATGGCACTTTTACTGGATGCTTACCCTGGGCTAGATCTTAACGAGCCTAATCTGATGTGTCAATTATAGGTGCTTGGATTACAATAGATGCGTTTACTCTGGGCCATGTCTTTATGACCCTTAATTGGTGTTTGCTTAAAGTTTTGTAATATACATGATGACATGTTTACATTATGAAAGCAGTTCATTTAATCGTCTGGTCATAACTCTGAATTACTGAAAGGGTTGCTAACAGCTTGAGTCCTCAATACCTTAGGCTAGGATTTTATCTTGAATATCTGTGAAATTGTGTAGTCGTAATTTATACCTTTTTCAATAGTATGTCTGTGAGATGAGTTTTACAACTTCTGACTGGAGTCTTTCTCTAAGCTATTACTGATCATGATGAAACTAATATTCTATATTTATATTTTCCTAATATCTGAATCCTAATATATTGTTTGTAGTTGTCATAATTAATAATGAATTTTCGTATGAATGATTATTCCATGATAATATGGTGGTATTTGAAGAGAATAAAGTGACAATCCAGACAATCTGTGACAATTATTTAACATTCAGTCTTGGGCTCACAATGGGTTCAAATCATGGCTGGGAGTCAACCACCTAAAGCACTAGAATATTCACTTCTGCAAAGTGTAATCCCTCCTGCCCCCCCCCAAAAATAATACAACAACAAACAAACAAAACAAAACAAAACAAACAAAACAACAACAACAACAAACAAACATATATTACATTTGACCACTTTCTTAAAGGCATTTGTGTCTTCATAGCTATCATCTGTTGCCATGCCAGTTTACACTTGTCAGAAGGGTAAAAGTACATGATCAGGACCCCCTGACTCACAGACTTCCATTTTTGTGGAAGCCACGTGACTGAGTGGGTTAAGATTGCTGATGTGTGCTGGCGATTAGGTCCTCACTCTGAGAGTGTGGAACTTAACAGCAAAAGTACAAGAATCACTACTTTACTAAGATCGAATTCATGGATGTCAAGTTGTTTGCTAAGAGGACCACAGCACACTTGCTCCTTCCTCATATGAACGAATACTTGGATGCAACTTACTTTTATACATACACCTACATACATACGTATGTATCTAAGCATAACAAAAGTGAAAAAATTACAACGTTGGAACATGTTTGCCGACAGTTAAATATCGCTGACTGGTGAAGGCGGACATAATTAGCACTGATTGGTAACAGCAAAGGACACTTAAACAAGGTATGCCAACTGTTAAATATCGCTGACTGGGGTAGAGGGTAATTAAACAAGAGTTCCTCATCATAAGGAAGTTGACATCCACAAACTCTGTCCCTTTTGTGCATCACTTCTAAAATGACATTCAAAGACTTGTCTTCCCAAAGTGTTCTCTCTGCTCCATTGAAAAAGGCCAAAGATTCATGCTTTAAAATTTTATTATCCTGAATCATGTTTTATAATTGTATCGTTTGAGGTAATCTGTCCAGCACTTGGAGCCTGCGACCAGCAGGATAAAACAGGGGGTGCCCGCATTCACAGTAAACCTGCAACACATAATGTCAGCCATTAAAGTCTGGTACTGTGCAATCAAATATCCTTTCTAAAATTAAGTTAAAAGTGATTGCATACACAGCCCCTGACCTAGATATTACTCTTACTGTGTATATTGGACCTGAATACTGTCAGTTTTATAACCTGCTAACCCACAGAGACGCCATAACCACAATAGAGGCGACAGGCAGACCAACATTGATGTGATACCCCACTCGTACACACTGTCTCAGGGCCGATCCCTGGAATTAAGGACACTATAAGTTGCTCACTGGTCTTGAGGGGGACATGGGCTGATGTACCCTCGATGTTTGTTTATGTTCCCTGAGCCCCAAGGGATAGGTGATCATAAAGAAACATTGAGGGTACATCAACCTATGGGCCCGGAGTGACCAGTGAACAAGGTATTGATCTTACCGAACAAGAGAAAACAAATTTAGAGTTATCTCCCTTCCATCGATTTGCAATTGCAAAAACATCGGTAATTTCCGTACATCATATGTGATTCAATGTTATTCGAGATAAAGAATTACTGCTACGAAGTACCAATGCGTTTGGCATTCTCAGCGGGGTACATAGAAAATGTTACCCGCTTGTTAGCAGGGTACATTGTAAATAATAGAAGAGTGCTCAGCCAATCAGAAAACGACACTTATGTGTGAGGCAAGATAAATGGTGATGAACGCACTTCTCATGCCTCATGGTCTGCAACAGGGAGGAGGAGGCGTCGACTTTATGTAGCTCTTCCTTCACACGATCCTCGAAGAATATCTGAAACAGAACATGTGTAAGATTGTTGTTTAATAATGAGTGTGAGCGAGTTCAGTTTTATGCCGTACTCAGCAATATTCCAGCTATATGGTGTCAGTCTGTAAATCATCAAGTCTGGATCAGACAATCAAGTGATCAACATCATGAGCATCGTGGGAATATATCATAGGCAATTGGGATACTCTGACATGCGTCAACTAAGTCAGCGAACATGACCACCCGATCCCGTTAGTCACCTCATATGACAAGCATGGGTTACTGAAGACCAATTCTAACCCGGATCTTCACGGGTTTGTCTATTTAAATGAATCCTTGTGGCATGAATAGAATCTGTTGGACACATAACAGCAAAGTCATGACATTAACTCAATTCCTGACGTCTTTATCAGGTATTCCTATGATGATCCCTGCCATCATCACATTTATTACAGTAGGGATACATTCAAATATTCTAGAATCATGTTTACCACAAACAGTCAATGAAGTCATTATCTGGTGAGTTGTGAGGATTCCAAGTAAAACTCCGGTCTAACAGTATACATTGAGACAAACCAGGCAAGTGTCCAGAGAAGCACATGAGAGATCATGATTATGCCACACTTACTGCTCAGGACAAAAAAGACAGAACTGTTTGATTTTGTTGCCATGGAAACACACAACAAAGGAGTGTTCTGCAAGCAGATGACCACACTTATTTGTCATAAGTTTGTTTCTTGTTGAAGACCACACTATTCTGGCTGTATCAAAGCAGTCTGTAAATATTTGATTCTGGACATGAGAATCTAGTGATTGACATCATGAGCATCTATAAACACAACTGGGATATGATTGTGACATGAAATCATCAGAGTTAACGACCCAGAGCCAAGATCCATGAAACATGGCCATAACGTCAAAGCTTGTCCAAGGGAAACAACTCTGCATACCCAACAGTATTGTGTCCCATGGAATGATGTAATGTAATAATACATGCTTACTGTTTCAAGTACTCAATATCTAATCACTGCTCCAATCAAACGCCACATTTCTGCAATAGCCAATCAAATCCTAGATACTTACCTCCATAGCGTCAGGGGTGTACTTTCTGTCCTCATCCCACGGTGGTGGTTCCACTCCTGGACCAAACATGTGACACAGGTGGTCATGGAACCTGATTAGACAAAATAGCAGCATCATTCTATAGTATTCATGTCAACTTAGTGAGATGTCTTTCAGTGGCATTTAGAAGTTGTACATTGATGTCCAAGATATTTTTATGGATTAAACTTCTTTTTAAATTTCTCTCACGACGTTTCGAGACCATTCCAGGTCCCTTCATCAGGTGAACTGACAGTTAGGAATATGACGTCGTCACTATGATGTCATAACTGAGTTATGACATCACAATGCAAGTGACATCACAGTACACTAGGGAGAGTACTGTATAAGTGAGTTTGAAGAGTTAATTACATAATGATGAAAATTTCTCTAGCGGTACAACAATTAAGACACTCCTCCGGGCAAATGGAAGAGGATCTAGCAATGGAAGCCCCAACCCTAGAGGATGTGTATACCAAATACCATGCAGCTGTGGCAATCAATATATTGGCGAGACTCTCAGGCCCATTAACACCCGGGTTGCTGAACACAAGTCGTCAGTATGCAAACAAAATGATAAGTGAGCTATATCGGAGCACAAGGCAAATAACCCAAGTCATGTAATCATGTGGAATGATATCAGGGTGCTTTCGAGAAATAACAACGACTGGCGTCGGAGAAAACTACAGGAGGCTGTGGAGATAAGGAGACATAAACCAGCAATGAATCGTGATCAAGGTGTCTACCTGCCAAGTGCGCGGGACCTCTTGATTAACTTTTGATGAACTTTAGATAAAAGAAAAACGAGTCTACTATTCTTTTTTGGAAAGCCTGCTATCAAAGTAACTTTTGTGTAATTAGCAGTCGTTGTGTATTGACAATTCAACTTTCAACTCTATTATTTAGCATGAATTTTCATCATTATGTAATTAACTCTTCACACTCACTTATACAGTACTCTCCCTAGTGTACTGTGATGTCACTTGCATTGTGACGACGTCATAGTCCTAACTGTCAGTTCACCTGATGAAGGGACCTGGAATGGTCTCGAAACGTCGTGAGAGAAATTAAAAAAGAAGTTTAATCCATAAAAATATCTTGGACAACTTAGTGAGAGTTAGAATCGAGTTGCCCTATAAACCTTTACAATTGTTTTAAAGGAGTCAGCAGACTGGTGACCTGAGCATAGGTGCGAAAATTTCTGGCTTTCTGGTATTGCTCATTCAGTGAATAGTTGCAAAGTGGTTGTCAGTAATGAATGAAAAGGGTTTTACTCTTTACAATGCTTTTAGCATTATTCCATCGATATCACAGCAGAGGGCACTAGGCGAGGGTTTTATACATATGGAGAAACTGAACCAAGTGTTTGGCCCTAATCATCAGGCTTCCCCATAGCACCATGAACATAATCAACATTAAATCTCTTGAGCTTGTTATTTGATTTCAGTTACTTACACATCATTCTCATTGAAGGCTTCAATGAAGTCTGTTTGTCCATGTTCTGGGTAGAAAAACAGAACAGGCCAGAACAGGGTTCCACTCTCATCTACATGCACCTTGGCTCCAGACGGGTTGTGGCTTTCCAGACTTGTGAACAGGAGAGGGTTGAGCTTGGCGGTCTCCGCTGTCCTTCTCAGTCCACCGACTCGGATGCCACGATCCTGTATCACCATGAAAGTCAGCAATGGTAGATCTGATGGAGCATATTGTTCACCACTGCCATCCAAACTACTCTGGTTCTCATCCCAAGACCTCCAATATTTGAGTTATAAGCAGGTAATACCATGACTATGTCCGATCCACCCATATTACCTGTGTCTTCCACCAAATATGTCTGACTAGCCTACAAAACCCAGAATATCTTTGTGTTGCTAAGTTCATGACAAATCAATCACCTTTTATTGAAAGAGAGATTCATTGAATACTAAATAGTGGTTTCTTATCTCAGCAAAATAACCTTCTTCTCAGGACTAAATATCAAAAGTAATTTCTCAATGACTTTTCACATTAACTGAGAACAGTGTTGTCATGGTGTTAGAAAAGTTTGTTGTTGTAATAATCAGCTTGACACACTTTATACAGACATACAGCAACATAACTTGAGTCAGTACGTATTGCCTCATTAGTGATATGCAGCTTTTCATATAAATTAACCATATCAGTCAAGTGGCGTTACAATACTTTCAACACATAGAAGTGACACTTAAGCACACTGACTAGTCATGTTCGATTGATGACAACATACTGATCTGTTGTGCTACAGTGTAGTGATGTCAACTTCATCACTAGGGTGATGTTTGATCGATAAGGTCACAGTCGTGCTGGACAACATCCCTGTGATGCCATGTCACCTGTATCAGTGCTATCAGCTTCCTGTCTGCAGCCTCCTCTTTCCTGTCCTGGGCCGCTTGCTTCCTCTCATCCCGCTCCTTCGCCCTCTGAAACATGGCCGTCTTCATCAAGTCACACACGCACACACACACACACGCAAACATGTCTTTATCACGTCCTGTGCCTTACACAGATGCCATCACTGCGGTCTCATAATTCTGAACATTGTACACAGCAAGCAAGGAAGAATTCCTACGAATTTATAAAGAATGTGCAGATTTACAAGCGTTGACCAATCAAAGGGCTTGCTTTGACCACACCCCCAGTTGTTGCGGATATATCGTCATCCATTTGTGTCAATATCGTTTAGTTGAGAGTCAAAATTGGGTTTCAATCGACTTGCAGAAATAACAATAAAGAATTGGTAGGTGTCATGATTGGTGATCGATAGGCCAATCATCCATGATTATGTTTACATTGAGTTTTAATCAATTGCATGCGATGGTAGCGTAGCGATCGGCAAAGCAGGCAGGCGGGGTGCACTGAAGTGTCCGGCCCTGTCATAATGTACTGTACTGTGAAGCATTTCGAGTCAGGGGTCATCTCAAATTTTAAAAAAAATTATTTTAAATCTTTAACCCTCGCAAAGACATGAGGGCCTGTGCTCATCCCCTCCAGTACTCACCTGCTGCTTGTCAGCTTTTGCCCTCATACAGAGGAGTTCTTCCTGCCCCGGTTCCAGCTCAACAAGGTCAAGGTTATTTAATGGACAAACAGAAATGAACAATATTTGCTGGATATGATGATTTACAGTGAAGTCCGAGTCATCCGGAGACCAATAACAGCATCTAATGTACTACAGCCTGTGTTGTATATAACGTATTGTACAAGGATACCGAGACCATTAGAGCAGCATCTATCCACAGCCATGGTCATCCGGAGACCAATAACAGCATCTAATGTACTACAGCAGTCTCCGTGTTCTGGACATAACAACAGCATTCAATTGTAAGTGAAGTACCAGAACAGGATCCAGCAGTCAATACATGGTGTCCAAGTCAGTGCTTTGTCAGAGCTTCATACGTACAGTCAATGGGTGATCTAAAGAACATAAGCGCATGATGACTACAGCACTTCAGCGGGGCATGGTGTCAACACCGCAGCAGAGCATGGTGTCAACAAAGAACGGAGCATGGTGTCAACACTACGGGCGGAGCATGGTGTCAACACTAATGGGCGGAGCATGGTGTCAACACTAAAGCAGAGCATGGTCGGTGTCAACATTACAGCAGAGCATGGTGTCAACACTACAGCAGACCATGGTGTCAATGCTACAGCGGAGCATGGTGTCAACACTACAGCAGAGCATGGTGTCAATGCTACAGTGGAGCATGGTGTCAACACTACAGCAGAGCATGGTGTCAACACTACAGCAGAGCATGGTGTCAACACTACAGCAGAGCATGGTGTCAACACTACAGCAGAGCATGGTGTCAATGCTACAGCAGAGCATGGTGTCAACACTGCAGCAGACCATGGTGTCAAAACTACAGCAGAGCATGGTGTCAACACTGCAGCAGACCATGGTGTCAAAACTACAGCGGAGCATGGTGTCAACACTACAGCAGGCCATGGTGTGCACTACACTAATGAGCAGAGCATGGTGTCAACACTACAGCAGAGCATGGTGTCAACACTACAGCAGACCATGGTGTCAACACTACAGCAGACCATGGTGTCAACACTACAGCAGAGCATGGTGTCAACACTACAGCAGACCATGGTGTCAACACTACAGCAGACCATGGTGTCAACACTACAGCAGAGCATGGTGTCAACACTACAGCAGACCATGGTGTCAACACTACGGCGGAGCATGGTGTCAACACTACAGCAGAGCATGGTGTCAACACTACAGCAGACCATGGTGTCAACACTACAGCAGGCCATGGTGTCAACACTACAGCAGAGCACATGGTGTCGTCAACGCTGCAGGAGACCATGGTGTCAACACTGGTAGTAGCCGGACCATGGTGTCAACACTAAAGCAGACCATGGTGTCAACACTACAGCAGACCACGGTGTCAATGCTACAGCAGACCATGGTGTCAACACTACAGCAGAGCATGGTGTCAACACTACGGCGGAGCATGGTGTCAACACTACAGTGGAGCATGGTGTCAACACTACGGCGGAGCATGGTGTCAACACTACAGCAGAGCATGGTGTCAACACTACAGCAGAGCATGGTGTCAACACTACAGCAGAGCATGGTGTCAACACTACAGCGGAGCATGGTGTCAACACTACAGCAGAGCATGGTGTCAACACTACAGTGGAGCATGGTGTCAACACTACAGCAGAGCATGGTGTCAACACTACAGCAGAGCATGGTGTCAACACTACAGCAGAGCATGGTGTCAACACTACAGCAGAGCATGGTGTCAATGCTACAGCAGAGCATGGTGTCAACACTACAGCAGACCATGGTGTCAACACTACAGCAGAGCATGGTGTCAACACTACAGCAGACCATGGTGTCAATACTACAGCGGAGCATGGTGTCAACACTACAGCAGACCATGGTGTCAACACTACAGCAGAGCATGGTGTCAACACTACAGCAGAGCATGGTGTCAACACTACAGCAGACCATGGTGTCAACACTACAGCAGACCATGGTGTCAACACTACAGCGGAGCATGGTGTCAACACTTCAGCAGAGCATGGTGTCAACACTACAGCAGACCATGGGTGTCAACACTACAGCAGAGCATGGTGTCAACACTACAGCGGAGCATGGTGTCAACACTACAGGAAAGCATAGCACCAACATTATAGCAGTTCATGACATCAACACCACAACAGTTGTCTGCACAACAGTGTTTACATTACAGCAGTGTTGGATGTAAACACTAGGATGGTGCATGAATTCAACACTACAAATGATTTCCTGTGTTCACTCACCTCTCATAATGGCCTTCCAGTGATCAGGCTGAAACTTGCGGGCAAAAATACAATCCCTTAAGGAGGACCCATAGTTTCCTGCAACAGAAAACATCACAATGTTAAACACAAAACCGGATCAATATTCTGGAACCCAGAGGATATACAGGTGATACTGTGCTGCTTACCCAGGTGATACTATGCTGCTTACCCAGGTGATACTGAGTTGCTTACCCAGGTGATACTATGTTGCTTACCCAGGTGATACTGTGCTGCTTACTGTGCTGCCAGGTGATATTCTGTGCTGCTTAGCCTGTGTTGCTTACCAGGTGATACTGTGCTGCTTACCCAGGTGATACTGTGCTGATCCAGGTGATACTGTGCTGCTTACCCAGATGATACTGTGCTGCTTAGCCAGGTGATACTGTGCTGCTTACCCAGGTGATACTGTGCTGCTTACCCAGGTGATACTGTGCTGCTTACCCAGGTGTGCTGCTTAGCCAGGTGATACTGTGCTGCTTACCCAGATGATACCGTGCTGCTTACCCAGATGATACTGTGCTGCTTGTGCTGCTTACCCAGATGATACCATGCTGCTTACCCAGATGATACTGTGTTGCTTACCCAGGTGATACTGCTGCTTACCCAGGTGATACTGTGCTGCTTACCCAGGTGATACTGTGCTGCTTACCCAGGTGATACTGTGCTGCTTACCCAGATGATACTGTGCTGCTTACCCAGATGATACTGTGCTGCTTACCCAGGTGATACTGTGCTGCTTACCCAGGTGATACTGTGTGCTGTGATACCGTGCCAGGTGATACTGTGCTGCTTACTGTGCTTACCCAGGTGATACTGTGCTGCTTACCCAGGTGATACTGTGCTGCTTACCCAGGTGATACTGTGCTGCTTACCCAGATGATACCGTGCTGCTTACCCAGATGATATCGTGCTGCTTACCCAGATGATACTGTGCTGCTTACCCAGGTGATACTGTGCTGCATACCCAGGTGATACTGTGCTGCTTACCCAGGTGATACTGTGCTGCTTACCCAGGTGATACCCAGATGATACTGTGCTGCTTACCCAGGTGATACTGTGCTGCTTACCCAGGTGATACTGTGCTGCTTACCCAGGTGATACTGTGCTGCTTACCCAGGTGATACTGTGCTGCTTACCCAGGTGATACTGTGCTGCTTACCCAGGTGATACTGTGCTGCTTACCAAAGATGATACCAGGTGATGCTGCTTACTTACCCAGATGATACTGTGCTGCTTACCCAGATGATACTGTGCTGCTTACCCAGGTGATACTGTGCTGCTTACCCAGATGATACCCTGTGCTGCTTACCCAGGTGATACTGTGATGCTTACCTTACCCGGTGATACGTGTGCTGATGCTGTTTACCCAGGTGATACTGTGCTGCTTACACAGGTGATACCCAGGTGATACTGTGGTGCTTACCCAGGTGCTGCTTACCCAGATGATACATGCTGATATGCTATGCTGCCAGGTGCTGTGCTTACCCAGGTGATACTGTGCTGCTTACCCAGATGATACCGATGCTGCTTACCCAGGTGATGCTGCTTACTAAAGGTGATGCTCGTGCTGCTTGTGATACCGTGCTGCTTAGCCAGGTGATACTGTGCTTACCTGCTTGTGTTGCTTTACCCAACGCTGTGCTGCTTACCCAGGTGATACTGTGATGCGATGATTGTGTTGCTTACCCAGATGCTGCTTACCCAGGTGATACTGTGCTGCTTAGCCAGGTGATACTACCCAGATGATGTTGCTTACCCAGGTGCTTACCCAACCTGTGCTGCCAGGTGATACTATGTTTACCCAGGTGATACACTGCTGCTTACCCAGGTGATACTGTGCTGCTTACCCAGGTGATATTGCGCTGCAGCTCTGTTTGTATAACACACTGCATTCAGTTTCTTGTCTGGACTCTTGCTCCTAATGGCCTCAGCGTAGTTTTCTATTGCAATGCGGTAGTTTTTCTTTTTGAAGTTGTCATTACCATCGTCTCTGTAGCTGTCTGCGCGAGCTGTGGAGAATAACTGATGTTATAGTTACAAGACATTTAGAATGACTTATGTACGACACATGAGATATCAGAAGTCAAGGTTGTATAAACCAGTGGTCAATACTATGAAGCAACTAAGACTGGGTGTAAGATAATCTCTAAATCAACTACCATGTGAGTCAAATTACCAGGGTCCAGATCCACAAAGCTATGTCATTTGTTAGCCTATGGTCAACTATAGCATTACTACAGGTCAGTAGTTACCAACGTTGCATTGGACCCCCCATGGTGAGTAAATAAGATGTTTCTCCCGTGGAAACGACAGGGCAATTTCAAATGAAAATCTCAGTCTTTGACCACTGTCTGTTGTTAGGTATCATGATGAGGACATATTTGCACCTGTAGGGTTTTCACTCTCGTACTTGATGGCCATGAGTCCCTCCACAGCTGGATGCAACGGCTTGGTCAGGTCTAAATCATCCTGGGACGTCATGAAAGCTGGGTGACCATCAATATCCTGCAACACAGACGCTACCACTGGACATGCATCACTTCCAACCTTACATCATGCTGTGGTCACTTTGACCGGCTGACCTGTCCAATATCAGGTTCTGTTCATGGAGAGTACAACCTCTGGCCTCATCAGTTTCAAGATGACAAAGTTAATAGTCCTATGTTTATCAAGTTCTAATTTATGACGTGCAACGCACTTTATCTTGAACTTGCTCATGTGAGGCACTGTCTTCATCAGTTGAAGAGAGGCAACACAAGCAACTTCTATCCTAATATTGACAGTTGCATAAACCATAACAAGACAATCCATTTAAACACCAAACTTCAGTATTTATAATATGTGGAGAGCTACTTTTGTCTCCATTCATCTTTCCACCAAAAACCCCATTGGTGTTACATCCTGTAACCTATCAAAAGTCATAAAGTGGATGCTTTATTCATAGTAAATGGAAGACGCACCCAGTAAAGTTGGAAGTAATGAAGTCAAGACCTGGCTGATGTTGAAAATGAATCCATAAGAAAGTTATGTGAATTTATGCTTTAGCAAGTTGAGCATTCTCTGTTACAAGTTCTGATGGACGCTTCCTTTAGATGATGAATCATGCTGACTTAATCTCTCTAAAAGGTATTTTTGTATTTGACTTAAGTTTTTGACACTGAGGATTTTCCCAAAATGTAATTCTGTAACTCTCTGCTTTATGGACAACATAACACACGACATATTAACAAGTTTCATCAGAGAATGAATGACAGCTGTGTAGTGTTCATCTGGGTGAGGTAACCTGCTACTGTCAGGATGTTGCTATGGTGTAATCAAGATGACGATCGACTTGGCCATGTGGCCACCTGGGGAGATATCAACACTACATGACTGACTCACGGCAAGTATTTCCTCTATGCTTGCTTCATGCTCAGCTTGAGACTTGTTCTTGCTCTTCTCGATCATGCCCTCAAGGTACTGTTCAAACTCAGCATCCAGCTTGGCTGCTAGCTCCTTCCTCTCTTCATCTGTCCAGTCCTTCTTCTGCTTGATCAGTGACCGGTTCATTCTGATTGATCTGGAATAATCGAGAAGAAAGATGTCCCTCTTCTAAACAATCTACAAGATTATGCAGAGAAAAAATTAACAGTTTAGATTTCACTTAATAACCTGATTGGTATTTCAGTGTAATACCTGAACAAGTTTCCACTAAATTATATTTTTGATCATGGTCAAGGTAACAAAAACAGCAAACAAATTTCAGCTGTTTATTAATGTGTATGATATACAGTTTCTCGTCATACAGTTTCTGGCCATACAGTTTCAAATATCATGCTACTTGCAGATTAAACAGATGCTTGGCAGATTAAAAAATGTAAGTATTACTTTCGAATGTTATCCTGAGAATTGTCATAGTATTTCAAAGACTCTCAGTGACAGCGCAGAGTAGTAACAGTTATATCCACTCGACATAGAGTGAGTAAGTGGGCTGGTTTTAACACTTTCAATTTTATCAGTTTTTTTCAAATCACAGATGTAGGTGGATAACCCGGAGTGATGCCGGACGTTTTCCACTCCGATGAAATCCATAATCAATGGGGCGGTTCGGTTGTGAACAAATCACGTCATGGTCATTTAAATTATATGCGTGATTACGGCCGAGAACATTCTGGAAACATGTTATGATTTAATCAAATTTGAACAGGACACATTCTGTGACATCAGTTATTGGGAAAATCATTCAGGATCGTACATTATACACAAATCTTTAACCCTGACTGTTCAGATCGAATACACCGTTACACGTTATGATGGGATGGCACGTGGTGATCGAAAACGGGACATATTTACAAACGTAAACATGAAAGACTGGACGATGAACCACATTGACAGATGGTCGTAAGATGACAACAGAACAACTCACTTGACGACCTGTTCCCTAATCTTTTAACATGTAAATCTCGGCAGATAGTTTTCGCTAATCCACATTTGTCACAACAGAAAATAATAGGCCTAGATCCTTGAGCGACGTGCGAGCAGCGTGAAACTGACTTCCTGTAAGGGAGTTAACTCTTCTCTTTAATGAGTAGCCTCCCTTACACCTTGATTCACATTATTATTCGCATGTCGCAATCTTCATGGTGCGTGTTATCCGCTTGACAATAATGATCTCTTATACAGTGAATATGTGTCTTTAGTTTTGGTTTCATGTGTTTATATACATTACATCCGAACCCCAGTACCTACTTGTACCTCATCCGGCGAACAGAATGACTTCCTCAGCGCATTGTTAATGCTAATAATTGATAATTTAATTAAATCATGATACTCTGATGATGAGGGGCATGATAAAATGACAACGAAAAGGGATTCATCACAATTTAGCACAGCTTTAGTAAAAGGGGTTGATTATGGAAAAATGTCACAGTTCTACTTTCTGAAAAATACATGAAATATTTTACCATTATCTAGGGACACAGGGGGCGGTGGGGTAACATAGTGGTTAAAGCGTTCGCTCGTCACGCCGAAGACCTGGGTTCGGTTCCCCACACGGGTCAAATGTGTGAAGCCCATTTCTGGTGTCCCCCGCGATGATATTGCTGGAATATTGCTAACAGCGGCGTATAATCAAACTCACTCACTCTAGGGACACGACCTGACCCCTGACCTAACCATACGCTAATTATTGTCGCTAATTACAGTGTCTGCAACAGGGCATGGCATGGGCAGTTGAAGTGCTGAATAGCCTCAACTGTTCAAAAAATGATCACACTATACTAGGTCCTTTTGACAAGATGTCGTGTATATAAGTTAACGTCTGGTTTGCGCACGCGGGGAGTTATGGATCATCAAATATATGTCAAAACGAGGCAGTCAGCGGACTCAGTATGGGGCTGTGTTTTTTCACTTTCATAGTTACATCTGAAAAAGAGACAACAAATTGATCAATAATGCATGCAGCGGTGGCTGATGACATTTTGTGAGTCAGGTTTGTTTACAGGAGGGCCGTGTCGCCGCATATATGTCTATGGATTCGCGATGTACCACTGGTACCGGCAGTTCTCAAGACGTGGCTGTCATGAAAGGTGCCACAGAACCTTCAATATCCTTTTGGAAACAAATTACAAATATGCTGTTTCATGAAACTCAGACAATTTTGTGAATCCAAAACGTTGCCTACACAGAAAGTCTGATCCAGTATAGCAAACGTATAGACTATCAAGTACTGTCGGAAATAGAAAAAAAAATGTTATGTAGAGAATATGTGAAAGTGTGAAATATTTGTTAAACTAAGTTCGGCCTAACTATAGTTTCAGTGGTAGGGAGATAGGAAACGTAAAAAGTGGACTTTACTGAGGAGAGATTAGTGCAGAAATGAGCCATGCGGTCTTTTTTCGGAGTCCAAATCGACTTATTTGGAACAGACCATGGCTTTATGCAAATTAGAGGGCGATGATATTGTATTACAAAGGACACTTTTTAAATACCCATTTTGAAATTAGACTTAGCGTCATTATAAACGATAGCTGACGTATAAAAAAAAAAAATCTTTAATTGTGAAACTATTCAGGATGTAGCTACCATGGAGTCTCACTATCACTATAAAAAGAAACAGGTAGGAGGGGTCGTCTCAAAAGCAAAACAAGGACGTGTGTCGTAGACGGTGGTTTGGGGTCGGGCTGGGGTATAGAGATACCAGCTAAGATAATATGATCCTTCAGGGGAATTAAACTGGGGAATTAAACGGCATGCCATAACAATTTACCAATAATATCCAGTCCTGTCGATCTTCGGGTGGTCATGCCACCTATATATTTTGAGACATTTAATACGATGACTGAGTATGCTTTTCTATGGGTATCATACTGTTGTACATATCTGAACATAAACTTTATGAAAGAAATACACGTAAGATGTTAATCAATAGATGCGACATATTCAACGCACAAGAAAAGGCATCAAATATCTTTGAGATGACCCCCTTGTGCCTTTAGGCAGCACGTGCATTTCATGCCAGGTGACTCGATGGTCCGTCGTCATACCTGGCTGAGCGACCTAATTGCCATCTATAGTCTGATCCATTGTTTTCAGTAGCTATTCATATTTTTTCTAAGTTTTGCCCGATTTTTACGAGTAAACATGCTTTTCTGGATATCCTATTACGCATCCCACTGAACGCCCAGTTAGACCGATGTGGGTTATTTCGACATATGCTATTTGTGTAAATGTGTAAATTTTAGGGATACAGAGTAATAGCCTAACAACAGTATTTTTTTCTATTTCCCACAGTACTTTAGAAGGATGTTTCGGTTGATGTGGGATTGGGGGCGGTCCATTTGGTTTTAAGACCTATAACACAGATACAAAACATTTAAAGAGAAACTGGGTTTCTTTTTTCCAGATAATAACATTGTTTGTAATGCCGATAAGCAATGTGTGTTAATTTTTTCTGGAAACTTTTCAATAGATTTCAACTATGTTTCTGTGTTTCACACGTTGAAGACACATACGATTTGTCTATAAGATATTTAACAGATTACAGCAATGTTTGCGATAATTAAGAGTCATTTGTACATTTGGTTGTAAGCTATTAAATAGATTACAAAAATGAGATATTGAAGAGCCATTTGACTTGGCTGTAGGCTATTTGGTAGATTACAGCAATACTTGATAGGCTGAAGAGCTAAACCATTGAACAATTGCGACAATCCTTGGGATACGGGGGACCTATCTGTCCCCCAGTACGGTTCAACGTTACAAGTGGAACGGGTAGATGTCCATCTGGCTGTAGACTATACAACGGATTGCAACAACGTCTGAGATACTGAAGTGGTAGAAGTCCATCTGGATGTTAGTTATTCAACAGAATACCACAACGTCTGAGATACTGAAGTGGTAGAAGTCCATCTAGATGTAAGTTATTCAACAGAATACCACAACGTCTGAGATACTGAAGTGGTAGAAGTCCATCTGGATGTAAGTTATTCAACAGAATACCACAACGTCTGAGATACTGAAGTGGTAGAAGTCCATCTGGATGTAAGTTATTCAACAGAATACCACAACGTCTGAGATACTGAAGTGGTAGAAGTCCATCTGGATGTAAGTTATTCAACAGAATACCACAACGTCTGAGATACTGAAGTGGTAGATGTCCATCTGGATGTAAGTTATTCAACAGAATACCACAACGTCTGAGATACTAAAGTGATAGAAGTCCATCTAGATGTAAGTTATTCAACAGAATACCACAACGTCTGAGATACTGAAGTGGTAGAAGTCCATCTGGATGTAAGTTATTCCACAGAATACCACAACGTCTGAGATACTGAAGTGGTAGAAGTCTATCTGGATGTAAGTTATTCAACAGAATACCACAACGTCTGAGATACTGAAGTGGTAGAAGTCTATCTGGATGTAAGTTATTCAACAGAATACCACAACGTCTGAGATACTGAAGTGGTAGAAGTCTATCTGGATGTAAGTTATTCAACAGAATACCACAACGTCTGAGATACTAAAGTGGTAGAAGTCCATCTAGATGTAAGTTATTCAACAGAATACCACAACGTCTGAGATACTGAAGTGGTAGAAGTCCATCTGGATGTAAGTTATTCAACAGAATACCACAACGTCTGAGATACTGAAGTGGTAGAAGTCTATCTGGATGTAAGTTATTCAACAGAATACCACAACGTCAGAGACTGAAGTGGTAGAAGTCCATCTGGATGTAAGTTATTCAACAGAATACCACAACGTCTGAGATACTGAAGTGGTAGAAGTCCATCTGGATGTAAGTTATTCAACAGAATACCACAACGTCTGAGATACTGAAGTGGTAGAAGTCCATCTGGATGTAAGTTATTCAACAGAATACCACAACGTCTGAGATACTGAAGTGGTAGAAGTCCATCTGGATGTAAGTTAGTTATTCAACAGAATACCACAACGTCTGAGATACTGAAGTGGTAGAAGTCCATCTAGATGTAAGTTATTCAACAGAATACCACAACGTCTGAGATACTGAAGTGGTAGAAGTCCATCTGGATGTAAGTTATTCAACAGAATACCACAACGTCTTAGATACTGAAGTGGTAGATATCCATCTGGATGTAAGTTATTCAACAGAATACCACAACGTCTGAGATACTGAAGTGGTAGAAGTCCATCTGGATGTAAGTTATTCAACAGAATACCACAACGTCTGAGATACTGAAGTGGTAGAAGTCCATCTGGATGTAAGTTATTCAACAGAATACCACAACGTCTGAGATACTGAAGTGGTAGATGTCCATCTGGATGTAAGTTATTCAACAGAATACCACAACGTCTGAGATACTAAAGTGGTAGAAGTCCATCTAGATGTAAGTTATTCAACAGAATACCACAACGTCTGAGATACTAAAGTGGTAGAAGTCCATCTGGATGTAAGTTATTCAACAGAATACCACAACGTCTGAGATACTGAAGTGGTAGAAGTCCATCTGGATGTAAGTTATTCAACAGAATACCACAACGTCTGAGTTACTGAAGTGGTAGAAGTCTATCTGGATGTAAGTTATTCAACAGAATACCACAACGTCTGAGATACTGAAGTGGTAGAAGTCCATCTGGATGTAAGTTATTCAACAGAATACCACAACGTCTGAGATACTGAAGTGGTAGAAGTCCATCTAGATGTAAGTTATTCAACAGAATACCACAACGTCTGAGATACTGAAGTGGTAGAAGTCCATCTGGATGTAAGTTATTCAACAGAATACCACAACGTCTGAGATACTGAAGTGGTAGAAGTCCATCTGGATGTAAGTTATTCAACAGAATACCACAACGTCTGAGATACTGAAGTGGTAGAAGTCCATCTGGATGTAAGTTATTCAACAGAATACCACAACGTCTGAGATACTGAAGTGGTAGAAGTCCATCTGGATGTAAGTTATTCAACAGAATACCACAACGTCTGAGATACTGAAGTGGTAGAAGTCCATCTGGATGTAAGTTATTCAACAGAATACCACAACGTCTGAGATACTGAAGTGGTAGAAGTCCATCTGGATGTAAGTTATTCAACAGAATACCACAACGTCTGAGATACTGAAGTGGTAGAAGTCCATCTGGATGTAAGTTATTCAACAGAATACCACAACGTCTGAGATACTGAAGTGGTAGAAGTCCATCTGGATGTAAGTTATTCAACAGAATACCACAACGTCTGAGATACTGAAGTGGTAGAAGTCCATCTAGATGTAAGTTATTCAACAGAATACCACAACGTCTGAGATACTGAAGTGGTAGAAGTCCATCTGGATGTAAGTTATTCAACAGAATACCACAACGTCTGAGATACTGAAGTGGTAGAAGTCCATCTGGATGTAAGTTATTCAACAGAATACCACAACGTCTGAGATACTGAAGTGGTAGAAGTCCATCTGGATGTAAGTTATTCAACAGAATACCACAACGTCTGAGATACTGAAGTGGTAGAAGTCCATCTGGATGTAAGTTATTCAACAGAATACCACAACGTCTGAGATACTGAAGTGGTAGAAGTCCATCTGGATGTAAGTTATTCAACAGAATACCACAACGTCTGAGATACTGAAGTGGTAGAAGTCCATCTAGATGTAAGTTATTCAACAGAATACCACAACGTCTGAGATACTGGTAGTAGAAGTCCATCTGGATGTAAGTTATTCAACAGAATACCACAACGTCTGAGATACTGAAGTGGTAGAAGTCCATCTGGATGTAAGTTATTCAACAGAATACCACAACGTCTGAGATACTGAAGTGGTAGAAGTCCATCTGGATGTAAGTTATTCAACAGAATACCACAACGTCTGAGATACTGAAGTGGTAGAAGTCCATCTGGATGTAAGTTATTCAACAGAATACCACAACGTCTGAGATACTGAAGTGGTAGAAGTCCATCTGGATGTAAGTTATTCAACAGAATACCACAACGTCTGAGATACTGAAGTGGTAGAAGTCCATCTGGATGTAAGTTATTCAACAGAATACCACAACGTCTGAGATACTGAAGTGGTAGAAGTCCATCTGGATGTAAGTTATTCAACAGAATACCACAACGTCTGAGATACTAAAGTGGTAGAAGTCCATCTGGATGTAAGTTATTCAACAGAATACCACAACGTCTGAGATACTGAAGTGGTAGAAGTCCATCTGGATGTAAGTTATTCAACAGAATACCACAACGTCTGAGATACTGAAGTGGTAGAAGTCCATCTGGATGTAAGTTATTCAACAGAATACCACAACGTCTGAGATACTGAAGTGGTAGAAGTCCATCTGGATGTAAGTTATTCAACAGAATACCACAACGTCTGAGATACTGAAGTGGTAGAAGTCCATCTGGATGTAAGTTATTCAACAGAATACCACAACGTCTGAGATACTGAAGTGGTAGAAGTCCATCTGGATGTAAGTTATTCAACAGAATACCACAACGTCTGAGATACTGAAGTGGTAGAAGTCCATCTGGATGTAAGTTATTCAACAGAATACCACAACGTCTGAGATACTGAAGTGGTAGAAGTCCATCTGGATGTAAGTTATTCAACAGAATACCACAACGTCTGAGATACTGAAGTGGTAGAAGTCCATCTGGATGTAAGTTATTCAACAGAATACCACAACGTCTGAGATACTGAAGTGGTAGAAGTCCATCTGGATGTAAGTTATTCAACAGAATACCACAACGTCTGAGATACTGAAGTGGTAGAAGTCCATCTGGATGTAAGTTATTCAACAGAATACCACAACGTCTGAGATACTGAAGTGGTAGAAGTCCATCTGGATGTAAGTTATTCAACAGAATACCACAACGTCTGAGATACTGAAGTGGTAGAAGTCCATCTGGATGTAAGTTATTCAACAGAATACCACAACGTCTGAGATACTGAAGTGGTAGAAGTCCATCTGGATGTAAGTTATTCAACAGAATACCACAACGTCTGAGATACTGAAGTGGTAGAAGTCCATCTGGATGTAAGTTATTCAACAGAATACCACAACGTCTGAGATACTGAAGTGGTAGAAGTCCATCTGGATGTAAGTTATTCAACAGAATACCACAACGTCTGAGATACTGAAGTGGTAGAAGTCCATCTGGATGTAAGTTATTCAACAGAATACCACAACGTCTGAGATACTGAAGTGGTAGAAGTCCATCTGGATGTAAGTTATTCAACAGAATACCACAACGTCTGAGATACTGAAGTGGTAGAAGTCCATCTGGATGTAAGTTATTCAACAGAATACCACAACGTCTGAGATACTGAAGTGGTAGAAGTCCATCTAGATGTAAGTTATTCAACAGAATACCACAACGTCTGAGATACTGAAGTGGTAGAAGTCCATCTGGATGTAAGTTATTCAACAGAATACCACAACGTCTGAGATACTGAAGTGGTAGAAGTCCATCTGGATGTAAGTTATTCAACAGAATACCACAACGTCTGAGATACTGAAGTGGTAGAAGTCCATCTGGATGTAAGTTATTCAACAGAATACCACAACGTCTGAGATACTGAAGTGGTAGAAGTCCATCTAGATGTAAGTTATTCAACAGAATACCACAACGTCTGAGATACTGAAGTGGTAGAAGTCCATCTGGATGTAAGTTATTCAACAGAATACCACAACGTCTGAGATACTGAAGTGGTAGAAGTCCATCTGGATGTAAGTTATTCAACAGAATACCACAACGTCTGAGATACTTAAGTGGTAGAAGTCCATCTAGATGTAAGTTATTCAACAGAATACCACAACGTCTGAGATACTGAAGTGGTAGAAGTCCATCTGGATGTAAGTTATTCAACAGAATACCACAACGTCTGAGATACTGAAGTGGTAGATATCCATCTGGATGTAGGTTGTTCAACAGAATACCACAACGTCTGAGATACTGAAGTGGTAGAAGTCCATCTGGATGTTAGTTATTCAACAGAATACCACAACGTCTGAGATACTGAAGTGGTAGAAGTCCATCTGGATGTAAGTTATTCAACAGAATACCACAACGTCTGAGATACTGAAGTGGTAGAAGTCCATCTGGATGTAAGTTATTCAACAGAATACCACAACGTCTGAGATACTAAAGTGGTAGAAGTCCATCTAGATGTAAGTTATTCAACAGAATACCACAACGTCTGAGATACTGAAGTGGTAGAAGTCCATCTGGATGTAAGTTATTCAACAGAATACCACAACGTCAGAGACTGAAGTGGTAGAAGTCCATCTGGATGTAAGTTATTCAACAGAATACCACAACGTCTGAGATACTGAAGTGGTAGAAGTCCATCTGGATGTAAGTTATTCAACAGAATACCACAACGTCTGAGATACTGAAGTGGTAGAAGTCCATCTGGATGTAAGTTATTCAACAGAATACCACAACGTCTGAGATACTGAAGTGGTAGAAGTCTATCTGGATGTAAGTTATTCAACAGAATACCACAACGTCTGAGATACTGAAGTGGTAGAAGTCCATCTGGATGTAAGTTATTCAACAGAATACCACAACGTCTGAGATACTGAAGTGGTAGAAGTCCATCTGGATGTAAGTTATTCAACAGAATACCACAACGTCTGAGATACTAAAGTGGTAGAAGTCCATCTAGATGTAAGTTATTCAACAGAATACCACAACGTCTGAGATACTGAAGTGGTAGATGTCCATCTGGATGTAGGTTGTTCAACAGAATACCACAACGTCTGAGATACTGAAGTGGTAGAAGTCCATCTGGATGTAAGTTATTCAACAGAATACCACAACGTCTGAGATACTGAAGTGGTAGAAGTCTATCTGGATGTAAGTTATTCAACAGAATACCACAACGTCTGAGATACTGAAGTGGTAGAAGTCCATCTGGATGTAAGTTATTCAAGAGAATACCACAACGTCAGAGACTGAAGTGGTAGAAGTCCATCTGGATGTAAGTTATTCAACAGAATACCACAACGTCTGAGATACTGAAGTGGTAGAAGTCCATCTGGATGTAAGTTATTCAACAGAATACCACAACGTCTGAGATACTGAAGTGGTAGAAGTCCATCTGGATGTTAGTTATTCAACAGAATACCACAACGTCTGAGATGTGGTAATTGTACATTTCCATCTCTCTGTGATCTGTTTATTAATTGCATTGAAGACATCCCAGTTGATGGTAGTATATGTCTATCTGCTTGACATGCACAAGGAAAGAATGAACCTTTGTGATTGCAACAACACTTGATTCCTACAAACGGTACTGACAAATATCACTTATATTGCGACACGTTACCGTCATAGCAACTCCAGTGGACAACGGGGACTAGTTCAGGCATAGGAAATGACGGAAGAAATCAACACACATTGGAGTTTTACTGCAGTGGCTACATTTGGATTTCCCTTTTAATAACATTTTTATTAGATCGGTGGATTCCCAATAGCATGATATGATCCTGTACGAAGTTGGAGCGCCTCAGACAAGGATTTGAAGCAATTATTCCCATGTCTCCAGTAATCGACACCATGAGTGCTGCATTCGACCTACTACAAATGACGTAACTGATTCTCCGCCGTCGTGTTCACATGCCGACCTTTCTGTTAATGGTGTCTACATAGAAAAGATATCTAAGAATTACATCTCATAAGTACGTTAATTGATGTGTTGTCCCGCGACCAATGTGCTCCTCTAGGCGCGACCTGCGGCCGCTTCTATATATTGCTGGAGACGTTTCCCAGGGTCTGTTTCGGTCGATACATTTGAAAAAATAATTGAAGTTTGTAGCCCGAGCCCCGAGTGACATTGACGACGTCCGTGGAGACATAGAGGGCGCTCTCAGATCCATCGGCGTGACAGTCCACATGTACGCCTCTCTCAAACCGCGGGAAATATCACGTGGTGTTCCTGGCAGCAGACAGGTCGTGGTGGCGGGAGTGTAGGGATATGTTGTCTCGCTTGTCTCACGATAATGAAACAAATCTATTGATTTTAGGTACATGGATATTACACATTACGTTGGTAGCTGACTATCAACTTGAACTGTTTAATGGTCTTTTTGGTAAATGTGATAACAGGTGTTGAAGGTTGTATACGGGAGTGGCAGTGAGATCATGCCAAGCACAGATCGGGTTCATTTCCCACATCACCAATCTGTTGCAGATGTAAAAATGCTGTTAAGAAAAAAAATATTTCAGAACAAATTGAAGGGAAATGAATTCGATTTTTAAGTCACCTCACTTCTCCTTAATTATATTGGTTGTCAAAATGAAAATGAAAAACATATCACTTATTCCCCTCCTCATCATGTACAGGATCACATCGACTAGTTTTTAGACCGGATTGGAAGCTTAATGGGATAACTCTGCCATATCACATAGTGATTACTGTATAAAACTGGAATAATTACTGAAAACATATTTTTCCAGTTGACTCTGAGAAGACGATATTTATTGACGCAAGACGCGATATTTCTCTCATTGTTGCCCACGGGTAAGAAATCATGTTGTAGGTGGTAGCGGTATCCATGACATGATGTCAGGCAAAGTGTAGTTGAAATAACCGGAAGTGACGTGTGTGGATCTTACACTAAGCATGGCCATCGCGCCAGGTTTGATAGGATCGTTATGAATTCATCCTTCAAACCTCTTTACTTTTCATATTTCAATAAGCCAGTGAGTTCCGAGACTGTCAGGATATCTTGGAAGTACTCGGAACCTGACGGGGGATGGTGCTAGTAGGGGTGGTGGGGAATGGCGAGTGGAGAACTGATTAACGGGACACTGTAAATAAAGGCCATGTCTCCACCGTAAGACAATGACGAGGTTTAATTAGACGGTTGACCCACAGTGGCCAGAGAGCCGGCAGTGGTCATCACTTCATCTTGATAAATCAGCCCACGTCAGCTCCAGTTTGACTGACCTAGCCGCGAGATCACATTTCTAGACCAACGTAAACACGGACGCACATGTAGGAAAGACCTCCCGGCCACAAACAACACAACCGTAAAGGATCGCATCAGTCAGCAATAAACGTGCCAACAGGTGTCTCCCTATTTATTTAAGATGAAACGTTTTGTGTTGGCTGTCATAAAGGTTGAACTGGGAAGAGAACTAGAAAGACCTGACAACGTTTGTATTGATAACACCAAAGATATGGTTGAAAATGAATGTTGGGATGTAGAAGTGCATAGGTTGTTGGTTACATAAACATATATCACTAGGCCTTAAACTGATGGGATAGTGCAGCGGTTACTGCGCATGCGTCTCACATCGGGATCCAGGTTCCGTTCACCACATAGGAACAACGTGCGCATTGTTGGTGTTCTCGGTCATGACACTGTTGGAATATTCTTGAACCAAAGTCACTCACTCACTTGAACTGGTGATGTGGCAATATGACCCCATCTTTCTATAATAGACGTTTTGTCAATGTTGTTGGTACCAAAGGTATCACCTTTAAACTACGATGTACAAGAACAGCCAATACTACCTTCAGAAGGAAGTAATTGATTCACAAACTAACATTTCAGACCTTTTCCTATCGAATATATATGTTTAGGGTTTTCCAAAAAGACGTTTATTGGTCGTGCCGTCAAGTGTAGTCAGGAAGTTGAGAAATGACTCGGTGCCCTCGAGACTCAGTTTCCTTAAATGTCCAGATCTGTTGAGAAATTACATACAGTGAAGACTATTGTCTCCAGTAGTCCAATCGGTGTGGTGCAAGATCAATGCCAGCTTGTTGACCATGTATCGAGTACTGCCTCGAGATTACATGTCAATGATACAACCTTTAAAAAGTAATATCGAAATAAACAATATACTGAAATACAAGAGGGCCAAGGAAGATAGGGCCCTTCTTAACATCACTTCACAGCTACAGACCACATGTGAGAGTATGGATGGTGGAGGTGAGTCTGGATGGGTATAAGAGAGTACGGATGGTAGGGGAATTATGGGAGGGTATGGGTAGGTATGGTAGGGTATGAGAGAGTATGGATGGTAGGGGAATTATGGGAGGGTATGGGTAGGTATGGTAGGGTTTGAGAGAGTATGGATGGTAGGGGAATTATGGGAGGGTATGGGTAGGTATGATAGGGTTTGAGAGAGTATGGATGGTAGGGGAATTATTGGAGGGTATGGGTATGTATGGTAGGGTATGAGAGCGTATGGATGGTAGGGGAATTATGGGAGGGTATGGGTGGGTATGGTAGGGTTTGAGAGAGTATGGATGGTAGGAGGGAGCATGGGAGGGTATGAGAGTGTATGGATGGGAGAAGAGAGTATGGAGGGTGTGTGTGTGGATTGTATGAGAGTATGGGCAGTTTGGAGTATGGGAAAGTATAGGGAGTATGGGTGGTAGGAGGGAGAGTATGTTTTGATGGTATGAGAGAGCGTGGATGGTAGGAGGGAGAGTATGTTTTGATGGCATGAGAGAGTATGAATGGTAGGAGGGAGAATATGTTTTGATAGTATGAGAGAGTGTGGATGGTAGGAAAGAGAGTATGTTTTGATGGCATGAGAGAGTGTGGATGGTAGGAGGGAGAGTATGTTTGATGGTATGAGAGAGTATGGATGGTAGGACGGAGAGTATGTTTTGATGGTATGAGAGAATATGTATGGTAGGAGGGAGAGTATGTTTTGATGGTATGAGAGAATATGTATGGTAGGAGGGAGAGCATTTTTTGATGGTATGAGAGAGTGTAGATGGTAGGAGGGAGAGTATGTTTTGATGGTATGGGAGAGGGTGGATGGTAGTAGGGAGAGTATGTTTTGATGGTATGAGAGAGTGTGGATGGTAGGCAGTTAGAGAGGGTATGATAAAGTGTGGATGGTAGACAGTTAGGGAGGGTATGAGGGAGTATGCATGAGAAGAGTTAATATCTAGTGGGGGGTATGAGAGAGTATGGAGGGTAGGAAGTATGGAAGGGTATTAGGTATTTATTAGAGAGTATTTGAGGGTAGGAGGGAGTATGGAAGGATTTTAGAGTATGGAGGGAGGGAGGGAGTATGGGACGGTTTGAGAGTATGGGTGGAAGGAGGAAGTATGGAACAGTATGAGAGAGTATGGATGCAGGTATTGACGGGGACTCCGACAAGCGAAAACAAATTGGCGAATCAATAAACGCTGACGTCCAAATCAATGAACCCTGCTCTCTTCTCGGAACGGAAGTACCCACGTTCCGGCACTTGCAAGGTGCCTCATTCTCAGTTGCCCTGGTTTATTCCAGACAACGGTAAGACGTATGATGTGTTATTAATGAGAAGGATGGTAATAATGGGGATTTGATGTGTATCGATAACCCGTATGAGCAGGTTGACCAGCTATACTGGCTTAACAAACGTCCCGCTTAAACACTTGCTGGAGTGAGTGCCAATCTGATTGACGTTGTGAGTGAGTGAGATTGCTTGTGATGATTGAGAGTGAATGGGTGCAATTTTCCATGTGGGTACAACAGGTTGCCATTCTAGACATTAAATAAAATTTACTTTCCGAGATCTTAGATTTATATTCGTGTTCGTTTACAATTATCTTGTATTTTGTCATGACGTGCCAGCTTATTGTGGCACAGAAGACAGACGCTCACAATTTTAACGAAGCACAATGAAGCACAATGAAGCACCCCAGGAGCACATGTAAGGTGCTAACAAACATCAAGGTGCAAATCAAACATCAAGACAGGGTGTAAAGGAGATTCGAACTCACGATCATCGGATAATGGCACTCCTATGAAACCATATTACGGAGGGTAAAACGACTGGGCTCCTTGACGTAGAGTTGATACTTACCTCCGAGCTAGTCCCACCTTGTACAGTGATATCGGCAAATTGTCCAGGGGACTGCTGATTGATTGATTGACTGACTGATTGATTGATTGATTGATTGACTGATTGACTGATTGACTGATTGACTGATTGATTGATTGATTGATTGATTGATTGACTGACTGACTGACTGACTGACTGACTGACTGACTGACTGACTGACTGACTGACTGACTTGACTGATTGATTGATTGATTGATTGATTGATTGATTGATTGATTGATTGATTGATTGATTGATTGATTGATTGATTGATTGATTGATTGATTGATTGATTGACTGACTGACTGACTGACTGACTGATTGACTGATTGACTGATTGATGTTGTTTTAAGCCGCGTTCAGTAATATTCACGGTAGTTGACGGCGGTCTCTAAAAATTCAATCTGGACCAGACCTTCTAGTGATGTCACAATGAGTATCATCTACACGATTGTGATACGATGACAAACATCAGCAAACCAACCGTGGGTCTCTTACGACAAACATGGCCAACTTCACAGGTGAAGCAGGCGGAGGGCAATAATGTCCAGGCACCCGTGAAGATCCGGGTTAGAATTGATCTTCAACAACCAATGCTTGCCGTAAGAGACGAACGAATAACGGGTTCGGGTGGTCAGACTCGCTGGCTTGGTTGATGCATGTCGTCGTGTCCCAACTGCGTAGAACAATGCTCATGCCGTTGATCCCTGGATTGTCTGGTTCTGACTATATTATTTAGAGACCGCCGCCATATAGCTGGAATAATGCTGAATTAAACAACAAACAAACAAATAATTCCCACACAAACATGTGTCCTCAAGCGTCAATTCTGAACATGCATGTAAAACTGCTGCAAGATCAGTTGCACCTGGAATGAATCCTTCTACACACATTGACTGTCACTTGTCGCGGGTTGCACGTGCCCGGGGTAGAACACTGCGTTCAGGCATGATGTTGTAGAGCCATCCATCACCCTATGTCTTGCACTTTCCATTGTTTTATCCATCTTTCCATTTTCATACAAGCATCCAGTCAGTGTGACATGTGCGTAGTCAACATGCTCGTCAACTGCTGTCTACATCCTTTGAGGCATTTCTGCCAGTGGACATGTTCACGTTTGACACCCTACACACCCAGCTTATTAATAATGACGCTGAGTTTGTTGAAACTGGAGAATCCTTTATGTTGACTGATATCACTTCTACAACTAGGGGGGCGGTGGGGTAGTCTAGTGGTTAAAGCGTTGGCTCGTCACGCCGAAGACCCGGGTTCGAATCCCCACATGGGTACAACGTGTGAAGCCCATTTCTGGTGTCCCCCGCAGTGATGTTGCTGGAATATTGCTAAAAGCGGCGTAAAGCCAAACTCAGTCAGTCAGTCAGTCTACAACTAGGGCTGTGTGCTGGCAAATAAATTGTATTGTCATATATTTTGATTCACGTACCCGCATTGCAATACGTATTGCCATATATTGGGAACTAAAGTGTTTGACAGAGTGACACGGATTGTACGTGCAGATCCTATTTTGAACAGACTGAGGCCCTAAAAATACATGTTATGATTCTTAAAACAACAATCTCAAAATTAGGTTGAATAGTTAGGAATCCCATTTTTATTTTATTCAATTTAAAGGATGTAAAGTATGAAGTTTTGGCAAGGAATTACGAAGAAAGAAATCAGTTGTAAATGAAAGTCTGTGCAGATTTTATTTTAAAACATAATCATAACACATTATACATCTTTCACGCAATATACCGGGTCTCAGTAAAAGTTTTGTAATGCATCTCGTTTGAAAAGCGTATTCCGGTATACCGCAGTCCTGCCAACAACACTGACTGACTGACTGAGTTTGGTTTTACGCCGCTTTTAGCAATATTCCAGCAACATCACGGCGGGGGACAGCAGAAATAGGCTCCTGCCAACAACAAACATCAAACTTAAATAAACGTTATTTTCAAGAAGTTATGAATTTCACAGCAAACGATCATTTTATCTTGGGCTGGCTTTCAAGCTTCAAGTGTTTTGCAGAGGTAAAAAAATGAATGCTGGCTTTTGTAACTTCCCCATAACGATTCAACTAATAAAATCACAGGCAGTTCAAAGATAGTTCCATAAACCACGCTATCCCTAATTATGTGGAACATCTGTACGTAGAATTATTACATGCAAGTATGACCCTTGTCCTGTTACAAGAGTAGGGTTCTCGATCCTGGTATGTCCATTAACGTATATTTGTCAAAATGGGATGTTTTTATCAGTTATGCAAGACGGTCGGACCCATATGTCAGAGTTATGAGAGGTTGTTCCTTTGGCGAAAAACTGTAAATGAGAACAGCCTTAGAGTACCATTACGCTTTAGTTGTGTGGAATCTGAGAGTTTGGCTCTATCGTTTTCTTCTACAAGGCATTTGATGAATTATAGCAAATCGATGGAAAGACTTACGACAGGCTCCATTTCGATTTCAAAAAATCTCCGGCGGCGAGTGCTTATGCTTTGGCTCTGCCTTGTAAAAGGTTAATCGAAGTTATAAACTTGTGAAAGCGTGAAGGGAAATCGATATTTTCACTCATTAAACACTTTTTGACCTCTGACTTCTTGTCAGGCCAGTTGTTCAAATGATCTCGAGCTGCAGAAGTAATGAGGCACTCGTTCTCCCGCTGAATTTGAAGAATGTTAGTTTTTCATTTGGCATCTTGATGTATTCAATATCGATATTCATTGGCATCCGAGTAAGAATATGATTAATTGTCCATGGTGTGAGTGAGGGATTAAACGATTGAGCGATTGTGTGGATGAGTGGGTGAGTGAGTGAGCGGGTGAGGTGAGTGAGTGAGTGGGTGAGGGGGTGCGGGTTAGCAGGTGAGTGAGTTAGTGGGTGGTTTGGTGAGCATCTGATTGAGTGAGTGAGTGAGCGAGTGAGTGAGTGAGTAACGCCAGTTTCATTATAGTCGATGTGACACCATTGGCACCAAGTCCTTCACTTGGGTTCGAACCTGGTCCAGGAGCAACGATGTTGTCATGACATTGTCAAGGTATTGATATGGTATTCTCATGTGATTGTCCAAATAATGTCAGGGTAGGTTATTGACAGGGTATTGACATGATATTGACATTTTGGTTATGATATTGACCTATTCTTTTGATCTCATTAATATGTTCTTGAACTGGTATTGACGTCGTATTGTCATGGTTTTGTAATGGTATTGACGTGGTATTGCTATGGTATTGTCAGGGGAACACATAGGGCAGGTAACTGCAATGCATGCGAGCTGATTTCAATTTCAGATAACCCTCCACCATGCCTTTGAAGCGTTTGTTTGCCCTACACAGCATTGATCCCGGTATCCCCAGCGAGTGCCGCTGTAAGCGTAACTCCCTATACACTGTATATAAATCACAGCCAGTACCGACGGCTTTGTGTGCCTGGAGCTCGCTAAACATGGAACCAACCTGTTTCCTGGAGACAGTCTGCTGGGGCTTGCACAAAGACAGACCGTCGTGGCGTCTACTATTAGACTTAACTCAGCCGCTTTTTCTTACTTATTCAAAGGCCATGATGTTCTGTGTTCTGATGATATATCTACATTAATCTCTGCACGATGTGAACATAGTCATATTTAAGGATAGAAAAGCGGCTCCTTTTGTCCCTCTGTAATTAGTCGCTGCGCAATGAGAGAGGGCAACCAGCCGAATCCTGTTGCATAGCAACGTGTAGTGATGCAGCAGAATAGAAATCTCGCCGGACGATATGGCACTGCTGATTTCGACATGTGATGATTATAGTTGTACTGCTGCATTAAACCCCTGGCCTGAGCTACCGAGTAAGCCCTGCTCTCCATGTATGTGTGTCTGGAGTCCAAACCTACTGTTGTAGAGCATTGGGCATCTGGCATTGTGACAGAGACTGAATATTGCTTCACGACTAGTCGGGAAAACAACTCTTCTTGCTACAGGAATTGGGATGTTATTATATATGTCAGCAATTTACTTTGAGCTATCGTATTACTCGAAATATTACGGTTTGGCTGTACTCCATGACAGTGGTGACATATAGACTGGGCGCCATTCTCTTTCGTATGAAATGCTTCACAGTTTCTGAAATGAGTTAAGAGAATATCCCTTTACGTACCATTATAGTGTTCTACATCCGAAACCCAGGGGTCATGGAGGCAACACCATTCAGCAGATAATGTTCCCAAGCTGTCCAGTTATTAATATAGCGGATGATGAGTCAACGAGAGCATGCCTTGAGGTCCCGTCTCTACATGTGGCGTAAAACTATACTCACTCAGCCATGTACCAAGGTACTTATCGTGGGATGGATGCTCAATAGCTGGCAGAGTTTACCCACCACGAAAAACCACGTGTCACTTCTCTCTCTATGTAAATAAAGGAATATAAAAAAGTAAGGTTATTTAATTGATTCCCACAATCTTGTGAGAAACACGCCGATTTTGAGTTGATGTTATTGATTTTATCTCTTGTTTCTAGATCTGCCCTTGAGTTCGTGTGAAAACAAAACGTAAGTCAAGTTTAATCAAACGATTTCGCACGCCCATAGTAATGGCTTGGCAAATATCAGTGACAGAATTATCTCATTCTAGTCGGTAAATTCCGGCAGTTTTCGGAAATCATTGGAATGAAAAGGTGTATTGGAATAATGAACATGATAACATAGTAAAAACGTGTGCTTGTCAACTCTCTATCGTTCCTCTGTAGCTCATGAAGAGAGAGTAAAAGACAGTGACAGAACAAGACATGATATTTGCTTTTAGGCCATTATTGGTGGCAAATGAAGATCAGTACTAAAGTCCACTCAATGTCGAATGGTAGCACGAGTGCTTGGGGTAGGCGCATGTTTAAACGGCAGTGAGGGGTGGGGGTTGATGGTTGTTGAAGTACGTGTATACAGGGGAGTTGGAGCACGAGTATACAGCAGTGATGGGGGTTGGAGCACGTGTATACAGAAGTGATGGGGGTTGGAGCACGTGTAAACATTACAGTAGTGATGGTTGGTGCACGTGTATACAGAAGTGATGGGGATTGGAGCACGTGTATATGGCAGTAGTGATGGTTGGTGCGCGTGTATACAGCAGTGATGGGGTTGGAGCACGTGTATACAGAAGTGATGGGGGTTGGAGCACGTGTATACAGCAGTGATGGGGTTGGAGCACGTGTATACAGAAGTGATGGGTGTTGGAGCACGTGTATACATCATTGATGGGGTAGGAGCACGTGTATACAGAAGTGATGGTTGGGGCACGTGTATACAGAAGTGATGGGGATTGGAGCACGTGTATATGGCAGTAGTGATGGTTGGTGCGCGTGTATACAGCAGTGATGGGGTTGGAGCACGTGTATACAGCAGTGATGGGAGTTGGAGCACGTGTATACAGCAGTGATGGGAGTTGGAGCACGTGTATACAGCAGTGATGGGGTTGGAGCACGTGTATACAGAAGTGTTGGGGTTGGAGCACGTGTATACAGCAGTGATGGGGTTGGAGCACGTGTATACAGCAGTGATCGGGGTTGGAGCACGTATATACGGCAGCAGTGATGGGGTTGGAGCACGTGTATACAGCAGTAATCGGGGTTGGAGCACGTGTATATATCATTGATGGGGGTAGGAGCACGTGTATACAGAAGTGATGGTTGGAGCACGTGTATACAGAATTGATGGGGATTGGAGCACGTGTATATGGCAGTAGTGATGGTTGGAGCACGTGTATACGGCAGTGATGGGGTTGGAGCACGTGTATACAGCAGTGATGGGAGTTGGAGCACGTGTATACAGCAGTGATGGGAGTTGGAGCACGTGTATACAGAAGTGATGGGGGTTGGAGCACGTGTATACAGAAGTGATGGGGTTGGAGCACGTGTATACAGCAGTGATGGGAGTTGGAGCACGTGTATACAGAAGTGATGGGGGTTGGAGCACGTGTATACGGCAGTGATGGGGTTGGAGCACGTGTATACAGCAGTGATGGGGGTTGGAGTACGTGTATACGGCAGTGATGGTGGTTGGAGCATGGTAATGGTGAACCCCTGCGTGTTCTTGAGGAGAGAAGGTCTGCCGGGAAAGAGGATTTTTGAAGTCGGTGGTTCGATCCCCGACCACTTGATACCAGTTTGTACTTGTTGTGTCCCCGTCAAGCCCAAACCCCCAAACACACGCACACACGCACTCACGCGCCTATGTACATGCGCGTTACTATGTAAGTGCTGTAATCGTTAAACCCCATTTCAGCTCACATGAAAACCGAACTACAGAGTAAGGCCATATACCGTTATTACCCCTACAAGAGACCTCCACGTTGATTGTGTTAAAGTACTGAAATTACATGATACCAGGATTCTTCATGACTAAACAGTTACCGACTTGGCTGATAATACCAGTATTGACGAAGACAATAGGATTTACTACATTTCTGATATTATATTACAGGAAATACCGCCATTTCCAATCGGTAGCGTTGCATGCAATCCCACAGATCCGTGCATTGCAGCGTCATGTTAAGGATGCGGGGAATTTGTCTCTTCCCTTGATTATAGTACTGTTTGGCCGTCCAAATACAGAGGTCGTACTGTGATACTACAATCAGCCAGTCCTCAATAGTCTTGGTTGTGAAGATATGTTTTAGACGGTAGGAATGTTTTCAGAATCAAGAGAATATTTCTTCATACGCAATAAATAATATCGTCTCCATAAGCGTCAAAATGTGTTCTGAAAATGTTGCCCCACAATACTGATTAATTCAAGTGATCACATGAAGTGTTTCTGATGTGAGGGAGCGATGTTATTGCAGTAAGATGAGATAAATGGGATATCATCTGTTGCAATTCAGTATCGATCAAGCGTTATATAAAGGGCGAGACCTGACTGGAAACAAGACCGGAAATACTTGGTATACATAACTGGTTCCGATGTTGTGTTACGCAGCCGTCTGTTATTCCTAGACAGATCCCAGTCTGTTTATTTTCTCCCCATCTACACCAGCCCTCCTCATTTGACTGGGTCGCCATGAAAGATGCGCACAACTAACACTGGACAATTAATCTTTCTTTCATACACTGCTACATTCACCAATTGTTTCCAAAGTGAAGTCTCGTCCAGCCTCATTTTCTCTCGCCGGCTAACGAGAAGTAAACTATGATCACTGCGTCCTGGTGGAGATCTTAATAGGCCTGTCCTACTCACGGTTCTCCTAACTAGTAGGACTCGCTGATCGTGAGAACTGGTTCACTTTGGTCAATGACACAATAAAGACATCCAGGGCCACTACTGGCCACAATGCTTAACAGCCACAATCCTCCAGGGAAAACACATTACCCAACATGCTTCGCTCCTCTGGAATTCCCAGCACAGCAATACGGCGTGACCACCAGAAATTCAAGATCCATTCTCGTACGCCGTTTGATTAGGCCATGCCTGAAGTTGATTCAGGTTCGGTTCACGACACTTTATTGGAAATATGTCTGACGTGAACAATTCCTCGTCATTTCGCATGGTCCTTATTTGACAGCGCCGGGAGCAGGTGTCGATAACTTCAGGTTTGACGGGAAGAGCCCTTTCTTTGTCTACCGCAGACGACACGAAATACTCAACATCTACTGAACCGGCAGTATCTGTATCAACAATCAGCAGACTCAGCGTAGTGAAACAGTGACAACAGTAACAACGACAACTACAGTTAGGACAAAAGTAGCATCGACAATAAATGCTATATCAAAAACAACCTTAAGTACACCACCGAAAACAGAAAATTTTAATCACAGCCGGTGTGATGGCAGCAGCGACAACAACCACAGCCACAACATAGGCACCAGCATACACACAGCTACAGCGCCAGAAGCACCGACAACAGCATTGATAAGAGGGGAGCGAGTTGGAGTTGTGTAAAACATCATCTTCAATGTGGTGTTTTGTCATTGTGGGGTTCGAGCATACAGGACCTGGTTCCATAAGCACAATTCGTCTGGCGATTGTCAGATCTAGAGTTTGTAACAGAAGGTGATTGAAGTACAGGGTGGGGTGTACTAACTTCCTGTAACAGACTTAACATATGTCTGCTTCAGGTGCCACGGGTGGCCTAGGAATCAAAGCTCCCTCTGATGGTGCGTTCCCCAGGACAGGATGATATGATCAGGGTTTGAATCAAGAATTCCTGACAATTTTAATGCTTTTCTTCACCTTACCCTGGTCGTGGGATTTACCAAAGTGGTAAATCCTCCCAAACATGCACCCCGCCATGATACACTCTTCAAAAAACGAAACGCATTGGCGTTTTCAGCAGTTCACTTCGATATATTTTGACAGCAATCGTCATTAAGACAATTTCTATGTTTGAATCCCGTTAATCATGTCGTGGTTGTT
Source organism: Haliotis rubra (assembly GCF_003918875.1). NCBI lineage: Eukaryota > Metazoa > Mollusca > Gastropoda > Lepetellida > Haliotidae > Haliotis > Haliotis rubra. The sequence continues at coordinate 135,826 of NW_025767519.1, forward strand.
CTGTATTGCGCGCAAACGCATCCCAAAATACGTTTTTAAACGTTTGTCATAAAAAATGAAAACGATACACGAAAAGTGCCTGTAGAAAACGTTTTCCACTCACTGCACGTGCAATGTGTCGGAAACATTGAGTAGAGACTTGGACTATAACATGCCTAACCAAATTCATCATTTCATTATGGAATGTACGACGCAAACGAAAATAAAAGATGCAAAGATTGGATGCTACTGACCAAAATATCGCTCTTGGACGTTTGGATGCATGGGAGTCCCAGTCTGCCGTTTCAAGGCACTTCAACGTCCACCACAGCACCATATCTCTATTATGGCATCGATATATCCGCTTCAATTCGACCTAAGATCGTCCCAGAAGTGGAAGACCAAGGGTGACCACCCTGCTCAGGACCGATTCATCCGGGTGTTTCACCTGCGTCACCGATTTGCTACAGCAACGGACACTGCAGGACAGATGCCTGGACTTCGAAGGATTTCCTACCAAACCATCATAAATCGTCTGAGAGAAGTGAGAATTCGAGCATATCGACCAAACGTTGGACCTGTCTTGACACGACTACACCGACAACGACGTGTCAAATGGTGCAATAGGTTACAGGTATGGAACCTGGGGAACTGGCGACGCGTTTGGTTCCGCGACGAATCGCGTTTCCTCCTGCAACGACGGCGACACGAACGTTTTGCGCCGAACTGCGTTCGGCAGGTGGACAGATTTGATGGAGAAGCGTCATGGTGTGGGGAGCCATGTTCTACACGGGTAGATCAGAGCTAGTGGTGGTTCAATGCAATTTTACAAGAAATCGCTGCATCGATTAAATCCAAGACGACCTCACCTCCTCCCACTTTTTAACCGCTGTTTCAGCACGACAACGCTCGACCCCCTCGTAGCTCGTGTAACAGGTGCCTATCTCGCAAATTCAAACGTCAGTGCCCTTCCCTGGCATTCCAAATCGCCTAATCTGAACCCGATCGAGCATCTATGGGACGAACTTGATCGAAACTCACCATCGTCCTCAGACTCCTGCAGAACTTGCAGAATAGCGAAGAATTCACCAAGCAAATATCCGACGACTTGTGCAATCCCTTCGAAGGCGGTTTCGAGAAGTGACGGCTGCAAGGAGTGGTGTCACCAGGTACTGACCTGAACGCCCCCTTGTGTCCACACATGTGCAGTGAGTGAACTGAATTAATGCTGACAATATATGATGCTAACAACGTTTTTGTAATAAGCAAAGATTTAATATTTATTCACGAAACCACTTTCGGCTCCTCGCCGCTTTTGTCTATGTCGTATAATGAATAAATAATCAGGTTAATATTAATATAAAGCCTGTTTTTAGCATTCACATGACCACTTCTGGCGTTAGTGTACAGCTGACGTTAGTCTCCTCTGCCTCGGTCCTATAGTCGTCTGTACTGTATACGTTAACGGCGATGAACAGTTTGGCATATTACAGTTTATACAATGTCTTCAAAATCTTTAATTTTCCCATAGAGTTCACCTTTGGACCCGGTTGTATCAAAACGCCATTAAGTTATGGGTTCATTAAGCCCTAATGTTTCATTAAAATGGGTGGGATGCAAAACCTTCATTACACTGTCATTATCTAATGATACTTTAAGTGTGCGTTAGAGTACCAGTAGTGGATCGCCGGGGTCACAGGCACTAAACGTTTTTGTGAAATCAGTAATAAATGACCAGACAAGATCAATGAGTAATCAATTCATTATAAAAGGCAATCGGATGAGCAGTATCAGGAGTCAAATCTGAGCGGTAACAGTAATAAGTAACAGAACAGAACTAATGCTCTCACCAAATGTTCACTATATCGTCACTGATGATTATCTTGAAATAGGCTTGCATCCGTTCTTAATTCCAAAATAGTGCTAGCAGATGCTTCCAGACAGGCATCCAATCCACACCTAACAAGATGATTAGAAGACAATCTTCTTAAACCGTCCATCCCCGAACGATGGACGCTGTCCCGTTGAAGTTTACAACCAGGGGCGGACAACTCTAAATCTGAAATGTTGAATATCCTACTGATGACCAGGGTTCGAATCTAACCATGACAGTACTTGCTATATATCACCAGTAGTTCAATATCTTGCTGCCTCTGACAATTACTGCAAATATATTTACAATGTCCCCAGCCACACAAATCAAGCACTTTCTCCTTCTTGTCATCAGTGGTTGGTCTCTCCACTCTAAATTTCAAGATGCAACACTTCTGTCGTTCAGTTTAAGATCTTTACATATGTTTGAGGTTGTTTCGAAAAAGACAGAAATGTAATCCTACATTTAATTAACGCATGTTGTTAAGCTTGTGTGATGGTTATCTCAAACTTCACACCAACTTAATGTATGGATGGTGTCATGAAAGTTGAACACAACCGAAATTAATGGGACATTAATTAATGGTGATTTAAAGACAGTTTGATATTGATATAGCCAGGTCAGGCGTTTATTTCTTGACGATCATAATGTGGATGCATTAACGGCTGCTGGATGTTTGAAGTTGGCTGCAATCGTCAGGAGTGAAAGCTGGTCACGTGCAAGCTGAGTAGTTCTGTCAGCAGGTTAGAGGGGTGTTTCCGTGGTGTATCCCCTCTGACAAAGGAGCTGACTGAGTACACATTAATACATCTAAGAGAGGTCCCGTCAGAGATGGAGATAGATGATGTGGGGAAAGTCTTCTTCTCAAAAGTACATCGTTAAACAGAGGGTTAACAGCTACTCAATCAAACTGCCTGGTGTTTCCCACAAATATCAGCAACATGTCGATAACAGGACTTGGTTAATGCTGCTACTTACCTCCAGGTTGTTTTCTTTTATCGTTGTAATATCGATCACATGAATGTATATACCGCTTTGACGTCCCCGATGTCTACATGTCTGAAGTGATATGTGTACACCTGCATCGTGCGCTGAATGGGTTTGTGTGTGTATGTCTAATGCTATGTGTCTGTATGTGTGTCGGTGTGTCTGCAGGGATGTTCGTGTGTGTGTGTGTGTGTGTGTGTGTGTGTGTGTGTGTGTGTGTGTGTGTGTGTGTGAAGGTGTGTGTGTGTGTCTGATGGAGTATGTGCAAGGATGAAGTGACTGATGAGTATCTGCTGCTGAAGGGATGTGAGTCTGCTGCTGAAGGGATGTATGTGACTGAAGGCACTCTGTGTGTGTGGCTCAAGGGCTGTATGTGTGTGGGTGACTGAAGGTGTGTATGTACATGGCAGAAGGGGTGTCTGAGTGTGGCTACAGATATGTGTGTGTAAATGGCAGAAGGTATGTGTGTGTGTACATGGATGAAGAGATTTGTGTGTGTGTGTGGCAGAAGGTATGTGTGTGTGTACATGGATGATGTGTGTGTGTGCGTGTTTGGCTGAAGGGGTGTGTGTGTACATTGCTGAAAGCATGTGTGTGTGTGGCTGAAGGGATGTGTGTGTTTACATGGCTAAAAGGATGTGTGTGTGTGTGGATGAAGGGATATGTGTGTGTGTGGCTGAAGGGATGTGTGTGTGTGGCTGAAGGGATGTGTGAGTACATGGCTGAAAGGATGTGTGTGTGTGTGGCTGAAAGGATGTGTGTGTGGCTGAAGGGATGTGTGAGTACATGGCTGATGAGAGGGATGTGTGTGCGTGGCTGAAGGGATGTGTGAGTACATGGCTGATGAGAGGGATGTGTGTGCGTGGCTGAAGGGATGTGTGAGTACATGGCTGATGAGAGAGGAGGGATGTGTGTGCGTGGCTGAAGGATGTGTGAGTGGCTGAATGAGTACATGCTGATGAGAGGATGAGAGGGATGTGTGTGCGTGGCTGAAGGGATGTGTGAGTACATGGCTGATGAGAGGGATGTGTGTATACAGGAATGAAGATATGTGTGTATATGGTTGAACGCGTGTGTGTGTGTACATGGCTGAAGATGTGTGTGGGTACATGGGTGGCGATGTGTGTACATTTTTGAAGGTGTTTGTGTGTACATTTTTAAGGTGTGTGTATGTACATGGCTGAATTTGTGTGTGTATGTACTTGGCTGAAAGTGTGTGTATGTACATGCCTGAAGGTGTGTGTGTACGTGGCAGAATATGTGTGTATGTACATGGTTGGAGATGTAGGTACATGACTGAAGGTGTGCGTGTACGTGGCTGAATGTGTGTTTGTGTACATAACTGAAGGTGTATGTGTACGTGGCTGAACGTGTGTGTGTGTACATGGCTGAAGCTGTGTGTATGTACATGGTTGGAGATGTGTGTACATGGCTGAACGTGTGTGTGTGCATGGCTGCAGGTGTGTGTGTAATGGCTGAACGTGGGTGTGTGCACATGGCTGAAGGTGTGTGTGTACATGACTGAAGGTGTGTGTGTACATGACTGAAGGTGTGTATGTACATGGGTGAAGGTGTGTGTGTACATGGGTGATGGTGTGTGTGTACATGACTGAAGGAGTGTGTACATGACTGAACGTGTGTGTGTGTACATTTTTGAAGGTGTATGCGTACATTTTTGAAGGTGTGTGTGTGTACATTTTTGAAGGTGTGTGTGTACATTTTTGAAGGTGTGTGTGCATTATTGAAGGTGTGTGTACATTTTTGAAGGTGTGTGTGTACATGGCTGAAGGTGTGTGTACATGGTTGATGGGAAGGATGTGTGTGTACATATTTGAATGTATGTGTGTGTGCCCGTGCGTATACATTGTTAGAGGGATGTGAGTCTGTATGTGTGAGTCTCCATAGCCAAGGGATATCTGATCAAGGCCACCCTGCTGAGTAAGATAGTAACTTCTTTTTAACTCCGCCTTCAGTGACAGCTAGGTATCATTGAACAGCCTCGTAAGTGATATAATATGAAACTGGGGTGAATGCAGGAGATCTGAGCGAAGGGAGTCAGATGTTGTGACAACTGGTCACCTCCTATGTCCGTCACTGGTTAACGAGTGACCACGGAAATATAGGTAAACACATGCTATTCCTCTTACACGCAATGTGTCATGAAACAGTTTTTAAATTGTAACTACTTATTCATCGAACACTGTAAGTTGTAATCTCATTCGATAAAGATTACATTAAAATAAAAAGGGTCAGAAATAACACAATCGTTCGTGCATTACGAATATAATCAACATATACGCAATGATTTTCATTGATGTGCACATTAGCTTACATTAACGAAAAAAGACACGCATTGCTAACACACTTTTATACATAGGTTTTGTTGGTAGTGTGCCTCTAGTGCCTTTCAGTTTGTGTCGTTATGTCTGTCGCGTCATCAGATGTAACTATACCCGGCAGACCCAGTCATGTGCTTAATCAACCCTAATTAATGTAAATAATAGAACACGGTTATGAAATGTTTATATTCAATTCAGTTTATTGGGTTCGCGGCCTCAGGCCCATAGACAAATAAACGTAATGACATTCATATATACATTGGTAATGGAAATTTAACATATATGGCATTTCAGGTTTACATTTCATCTTTCATTTTTTCGTATCTAATAGAAATGGTGTGTTTGCAAAATGTACACAAGTCCCACAGTTTTGTTGTTAGTATCAGGCATAAAAATACACAACATTTCAAAATTACAATTCGTAATGTATTTCTGTGGAATATATTGTTGTCTCATTTCATTACACAATGTACATTTTAATATAACATGGAATTCATCTTCTTTAACATTTAAGTTGCAAAATTTACAAATTCTAGCTTCTTTAGGTATATCATTTCTAGGTCCGATATCTATCTGTAATTGAGCGCCACTAGTTCTTACTAAAGCTAAGTATCGTCTAAAATTTGAAAGTTGAAATTTGTTATATATTTTTCTGGACATCTATTGTGTTTATATTAAATAATAATTGGCGTATATGGTACCTTCATTTATAGTTGAATGCCACTCTTGTACAGAAACATCTTTAAGTCTAACAAAATATCATATGAGCTTTTGGGGGAGGTCTTTTAGCTGTCATGCGCAGTAAGGATAACCAATAGCTTCTGCATCTAATAAATGTTTCTACATAAATTGGTAATTTGTCACATTAACCAGTTGCCATCGGTGTATTACTCGGTACTCCTAAGAATCTTTTACATGCTGTTGTTTGCATTCGTTCTAAGACTTCATACTTTTGATATCCCGAATTCTGCGCCGTACATTTCAATAGGTTTTATCTTCGTATCTAATATTATAAAGTAGAACTAAGACAGATAGCCTAGCGATGTCCGTGACCACAGTAACTATATGTAAAGGATGATTCCGTGTAGTGATATAAGCTACGTCATGGTAAAAGGATGATGAATCAATGGTGAGGTGAGGTGAGGTGAGGTGAGGTGAGGTGAGGTGAGGTGAGGTGAAATTGGGTTTAACGTCGTGCTTGAAAATATTTCGCTCATATGACGACGTGCATGCGTGTGTATGTGTATATGCGGCTGCTTGTACTAGCCCAGACTGTAGCTGGTTTTATAGTGCTAGCCCACTGAGATACCATGCCGCAGTGAAGCATAAATACCCCACTCAGACACATTATACTGACTCCGAGCCGACCAGTCCTTGTTGTACCCATTAATGCCGAGCGCCAGGCAGGGACCAACAAGTACCATATTTTAACGTATTTTGGTATGACGTGGTGGAATCAATAGTACAGGAATAATTGAATGAAAAGCGTTTTATGCCGCTGCCGCACGTACTATAGATTTATCACATTTCTACAACCAAGTCTGTGCAAGGAAAAGCTACACTCTCTGGTAGGAGCTCCTACACTTGGCTACAGAATGAAGTCAGCCGTTGCGGTAGAACTGCTTTGTGGGACTGGGCAGTAGTTGATATAATGAACGTCGATCACGCTATATATACAAACAGGCCGCAGATTGTTACCATGTAGACTTACTTTTTGTTGCCCTTATGGACCTTGTTGGATTTGAACTCTCCTCTAGTACAATTGGTTTGTAGGACAACAAGTACAGTTGGCATGTATGGCATGTGGTACAGGTCGGGTATAGTGCAATGAGTACATTTGGCATGAAGGGCATGGCGTACAGCTGCGGTGGAGGGCAAGAAGTACACTTGATAAGTATTGCATGGGGTACATTTTTGAGTGTTGGGTACTGCGTACAGTTGGCGTGTAGAACACCGGGTGCATTTGTTGTTTAGGGCACCAGGTACAGCTGGCGCGAAGGGCACGGGGTATAGTTGATATATAGGGCAAAGTGTACATACATAGGGAACAAGGAACCGTACGAGTGTACAGTTGGCGTGTAGGGCACCGGGAACAATTGTTGTGCAGGACCCTTCGCACAGTTGCGTGTAGGGCACCGGGAACAGTTCGTGTGTAGGGCGCCGGGAACACTTGGCGTGTGGAGCATCGAGTACAGTTGGCGTGTAGGGCACCGGGAACAATGGTTGTGTAGAACACTGCGCACAGATGGCATGTTGGGTATCAGGTATTGTTTTTGGCACAGAGTTTAGTACAATGCTTGGCCTACCTGCATGTAACCGCAAACAGTAAATATAGTCTTATATAGACCAATGATATATGTTCAATTATTCAAGATAGTTTCACGGTTAGTGTGGATGCACGGGTAATGAATGCACTTATAATCGACAAGGCAAACACACATAATGAGTGTTGAACAAATTTCAGCTCTCTCTTGTAATCGTTTCATATTTAATTACCTGAAAAAATCAGCATGGTGAGAGCGAAGCCCATTCTCTGACAATGAACTCTCTCACAGTGCTAATGAAGAACCGTGCCACTATTTACAGTCCCAATGATGCTTTCAGTTGCCATAGAGATGTCAGCACATAGGCCAATATATATGCAAGAATTGCATTCTCTTTAACAGCTGACACTGGTACGTTGTCTGAGGTCGCTTTTTATTCTTATAAATGCTGTGAAATAATTCATGTGTGGCTGATGCGTGACGGGGCGTCAACACAGACAGGTAAAGACAACCGGCTAACATCGTTTCTACACCAGGTTTTGCCTTACCGATTACGACTAGTCACTGTAGACACACATGGGTAGTACTGACACGTTCGTCAAATGATAATACATTCCAGCGTTCTTAATTGCCAAAGTGTCTTTGTGGTGAAATGGGTACACATGGAAGACGTGTACAGATAATTATGCAAGACAGGGGTGTGCATGGGTGCGTTCCTTGGTCAGGATCAGAAGATAGAGAGATCGAATCCCATATTGGTCCTGATTGCGTTTGTGTTCCTTACCTTCTACCGGTTGCACTGCATCGTCCCGCCACCTCGTATACTGACTCACTGTGATGTATCTACAAAATCCCGTCAGACACAATTTGTGCCTAATCCTTTGAAGGAGACCAATACATTTGTACGGAAAACCACATCAGATTATGACCCAATGAGAATGATGTAACGTACTATGTTTTCCAGGATAGCTCCGTGAAAATTATTGCTATTTAGATAATAAAAATACTGATATGTCGTTTGAAAACTATATGTAGCAAACAAAGAAACGTGCATTGACACTGATTTGATCTGTTATCACTACAACACCATAATGCTCCTAAAAATAAACATATGAATACTTCATACAGAAGTGAGTGAGTGAGTACGACTTTATGCCGCATTTAGCAGTATTCCAGAAATATCACGGAGGGGACACCAGAAATGGGCTTCACACATTGTACCCATGTGAGGAATCGAACCCGGGTCTTCGGCGTGATGAGCCAACGCTTTAACCACTAGGCTATCTCAGGGTCCTACTTCCCACAGAAACATGGATTATGTTCTGCGACAATTTATAGTACTTTCCACTGCTGCCTAGTGTACCAGGAAGAGTACAAGATATTTTAGTCGAGTAATTCACAGAAAACACTTCTTTGTTGGGAATAGAACCCAGAGTGTCGGCGCGATGAACAAACCTGGATAACGCCCCATTTCACAATGGACATAGCAACTGCAGCAGAAACAATGATGTGGAGTCTGACTGACCAACTACACGTCACAACACCTTGACACTGGGAGTATTCTTCACAATACACGCGTGTCGTCGGATCGTCCTGAACAGAGCCTACCATGCCGTCGATGTCGTCCTACTTTACAAGTAACCGCTGTGTACAACATCACCTGGCCATTATCGTGTCTAGTCTCAGTTCCAGGCAAGCTAAAACCAAACATGACAGTGTAGATCATTAATGGTCTGCTATAACGCCAGTGGCGCATTAAACCAATACCACCACTGTGGTTTGCAGTTGTTCAGTCTCATGTAGTGTTGCATCGACAGAATCTTTCAAAGGGATGGTCGTCATCTCTAATAAAGGTGGCAGATGCGGCATGTTCAGAGAATCTGATCCTGTTATCATTTCTCCAGATTGTCCGTTATCTGGAATAATGGCTTCAGACACTGCATGTTCAGAGAGGTTGAAGCGCTTAATCTTCCTACAGTTTGTCTGTCATCTGGAATAATGGCTCCAGACACAGTATGTCAACAGGTTGCCCCTTTTATTCTTTTTATTCTTAACTTGGACGCTCAATGCCGGGAAACACTTTCAGCTGGACTCTCGGTGCATGGAAACCCTTTCAGCTGGACTCTCGGTGCCTGGAAACACTTTCACATGGACTCTCGGTGCCTGGAAATACTTTCACCTGGACTCTCGGTGCCGGGAGGCACTTTCACCTAGACTCTCTGTGCCTGGAACATTTTCACCTAGTCTCTCGGTGCCGGGAGACATTTTCACCTGGACTCTCAGTGCATGGAAACATTTTCACCTAGACTCTCGGTGCCGGGAGACATTTTCACCTGGACTCTCAGTGCATGGAGACACTTTCACCTGGACTCTGGGTGCCGAGAGGCACTTTCACCCGGACTCTTGGTGCCGGAGACAATCAGTTCCGACTCCCGGAAGTCCACACCTATACCAGTGTACACACTTGAACCCAATCGACATATGGATTACTGTGCTCACAAGACACTGTTTAAACAGGGACTAAGGGTGAATAATCCAGACATTGTCACTGGAGTTCCTCATTATATATCAGGGTTTGAACATGAAACAGCAGATATTGTTGCTACGTCCAGATTGCTGAGGATGAGGCTGATAATTTTGAATTCAAGCCTTGCCAAAGAGATTTTGTATGTGCCATTGTGAAGTCGGTCTCAACTAAATGGCATGACTTGTGGGATGAGGGATCTACTGGAAGACATGTGTACAGACTCTGTCCTTCATTAAAGCAAAATTGTAAGATTCGCCATCGTAAGAGACGTGATGAAGGTGATTTAACTAGACCTTGTCTAGTACACAAGTGTTGTTGATAAGGGAGTATCACCTTTCTGTACTTATAAGACGCTTGAAACAGTTAAACTATATCTATTCGAGTGTCCCCGTTGTGTTACATAAGACAAACTCTCAGAAGTGACGTGCTCGAGGGAGGCATTACATTTTCTCTTGCTGCAATATTGGGCCCAAACATCCTATACCTTTCAGTTCAAGGGGCTATACTAGAGTACGTGACTGCATCAGGCAATTATGATACAATCTACCCATATGTCATCTTGATGAAACATTAAACGAAACATAAGTACTGTTTTTAAATCGTTGAACATTTCTTCTTCTGTTTGATTTTCTGCTTTTTTATTGAACGAGCACATTAGTTTTGTGTTTTTATTTCTTTTTTTAAAAGCAAAAATTGGTTGCTTGAAGTTTAATCCATTTCAGTTTCTGAATCTAGGAATACATTTTTAGGCTTTGTACATTTATTCTTTTGGTGTCGTTTGCCTCCTTATATTATGATAGTTCAACAAGTTAATGTGTTGGGCGCAAAACACTCTTTTTCTGGTCTGGCGTAAGACAGGCCTAATCTGCCTAATCATTTTGATTTGCATGATAGCCATGTTGCAGATTTAGCGTAACGTTTAGTGGAGCATCTCACACAATGAACGTCAAGAGCGTGTTCCGTAAGTTTTACGAACATATATTCAAATATGCCAGTCGTTAGTGGGTTTGGCGTGACAGAACTAGCATTTCAAGCTGGTGTAAATAGAGTGACATTATGTTCCCTTTCAAATATACACTGGCGCGACGGTGGTATGAGGTGTAAACTCAGCACATTAGGTATAGCCTACAGCAGAGCCGGTATATGTAGTATAATAAGGAACATTTTCTGTTTTTGTGAAAATCCCCCTATTAAATGTACAGTTGATCGTACAACTCCGACAATATAATAAACAGTTGTTTATAAATCCAATAGTGATACTTGATGAGTGAGAAGGCTAGAGTATCTGACCCATCGATGGCACCTGTCGCAAACGCATGCAAAGGCAGGTCAATTGTTCACGCGTATAGCAGGTGCCTCATTACTGTACTGGGGCCGCTTGCAAAGAGCCATCGTAGCGCTACGACTTTCTTACGTCTATGTTAGAGTACGGGAGTTACGATCATATTAGCGCTAAGATCGCTATGTGCAACGACTCCGGTGGCTACATCGAGATGGCTTTAAGTAGCGTTATATAACTGTAACTAAGGGATTACAAGATCAAAGGATTCAAGTATTTTCAATCAGTTTTACGACAAGGAAGATTAACGTCTTGTTTGACCATACTTGCACATACTCTCCGCTGAAGGTGTCAGAACCTGCTTGATCAGTGTGCACGTTTAAGAGGTATCGTTCACATGTTGATATTGTGGTCAAATAGTTGATCCTTGTCATCTGTCCCTTTATGCATAATTCATTCTTTTAAGAGATTTATCTTTTTATTAGCTTTCCTTGTCGAAATAATATGGTTAATCGTGGCTGAATTACTACCGGTGTGATTTAGAATTATACCTCACTCACTCACACTTATTGCTGTATTGATCGAACATAAATCATCGAGAGGTGCACACGTTTACGATTATATGACCGCTTCGAATATCCCATGGAGCCGCCGAGAGGATATTTCACTCGAAGGGCTGTGCACAATCCTCGTATTAAAAGTCACTGGAATGGAGTGCAAATATCTCATCTCAGAGGTGATTTTCTGAGTAAAAAACTAGTTTAGGAGCCGGGCAACAAATCGCATAAACCAGCCCATTACGAACGTCTCAAGGTAAAGCTACTTAACCGTGGAGGGAGCCCTCTCCGAAATAGTCTCTTTGTCATATTATTTGACTGAAAGAAAACTGACTACGCCAGCTGATGAGTTATTGCCATGGTTTTGAATGATCTGGTCCCCACATCTCTGTGTAGTATTTCAATATGCGTCCATACGACTGGGGAGAGAGTCTTCAGTTCTCTGGGTCGATAGGAATTAACGCTGTGGAGGGTGATACTTAAAGGTTTTATTTTCTTGATAATTGCACATTATATTTGTTCAAATTGGTGCTTTTTGGGGTCACTTACAGGTCGATTATCCCGCTCATATTGCAGGAAATGTGGGGCTTTCTTGTTTCGAGGACCTCTTTGGAATGCATGTGTGAAATTGTGAGCTGGACCCTTTTTTGTGAGTGAGTGAGTGAGTGAGTAGGATGTAACCCCGCTTTGAACAGTCATATTGTGATGTGGTCATATTTGAACCTGCACCATGCTTAAGGAACTTGTGGCACTTTGAACCTGTTAAACTATACAGTAACATTGATACCTAAATATTGAACATGTTAAACTATACAAAAACATAGATACTTAAATATTGAACATGTTAAACTATACAGAAACATTGATACCTAAATATTGAACCTGTTAAACTAAACATAAGACTGATACCTAAATAGAATAGAAGACTACTGATACTTAAACAGGTCTACTGTAAATCGATTGAAAGCTAAACAGGCCAACTGCAGGTTGGTATCTTAACAGGTTCAAATTAAAGAAAACTTGCACTTAAAAAAGGCCCACTGTACAAACTTTTGACATAAACATGTCCACTGTTGAAATAAATTATTCCTAATCATGCCCACGGCTAGAATAATTGATGCTAAATTATGTCCACTGTTGAAACTATTGATACTTAGAACCTGTGTTGCTGAAAAAACTCTTTAAAGGTGAAAAGTGCCACTCTACTCTCCATGCCAACATCGTGTTTCTCTGTGATCGCACTATGTGATCGCACTCTGTGACCTTTGTTGTAGCATGCTAGGAGTAGGTTCATGCTTCAAATGAGGTAGATATAACGTAATTAAAGTGCAGCTGCATGCATATTGGACATGCCCAATGATGCATTCGGGTTGCATTGATTAATGGAAATTAGATATAGTAGTACATGCATGATGTCATAAAAGAACTGAATGGCGTTCAGTATGTATGGATTGTTGCAAGAGCATGTTTATCTGTAAGAATTGCTTAACGATATAAAATTCTTGTATTTTCGAGCGAAAAACTATTTTTCAATCCTTTTTGAGGCCCCTTTAGAAACATGAACTGATCAGGATCGGAGTTTTAGCAAACCATAACTGATTAATGGCGTTGGCAATAGCTTTTATATTCAAGCGACAAAAACATGTCCAAATTAATACACATACTTTGCTAAAAGTAAAGTCCACTGAGCTATTCTTACTATGTCATTAGCATATATTATTGAATCACTATCAAATAGCGATAATATCAAGTGTACAATATGCTTGTATGCAGGACAAGGTGTTTACCATCTTACACAGATTACCTTCACGACAGTGGTGAAGACACAGTCTAGGTGTTCATGTCATAGGAACATACACATACGAGTGAGTGAGTGAGTGAGCGGGTTTGGTTTTACGCCGCTTTTGGCAATATTCCAGCAATATCACGGTGGGTGACACCAGAAATGGGCTTCACACATTGTACCCATGTGGGGAATCGAACCCGGGTCTTCGGCGTGACGAGCGAACGTTTTAACCACTAGGCTACCCCACCACCCCCATACACATACCAACAAAATGCGTTTAAGGATATCAATCCAGTGCTTCTAACAAAGCTGTGGTGTGGGTATGTCTGTAATGATACTGGGCCTTAGGAAAGCTTTGAAATGTTTTATGCTAGACATGGGGAGGACATTTCCTAATTTGACGCACCAGTGCTAAAACTGATGTTTGATGCATTTACCTATATGACATAGTGGCGGATGCCTGGTGTCTCTGCGCTGCTGGCCTGTCAATATGGCCGACAGATACCGGCCGCGGTCATTTCGAACGGTCAGTTTCACTAATGCTGTGTAATGGAATACCCTCCAGATAAAAGCTAAACATCCAATGCTAATGTCCACTATAGAACGTAATTAAGTCGTGTGTAGCACCAACCTCTGTCAGCCAGATTGAATATCTCTCTGACCACACAAGTGTATGCATCAATTTCCACTGTCATAGTTTCATTACAAACGGCATATTTGCCACTTCAGCGTGATATGTGTCAGTTTCGCTATGGACTAGCGACATGATGCATATGTGTGGCTGTAAGGGCATTCATATAACATGTAATCAGACTCGCCAATAACCCTAGGTACGCTGTGGCGATATCTGTACCGAGATTGTGCTTATCTTTTACCAGGTCTATACATGAGAGTAAAGCTCACTATCTGGACACACGTCTCTGAACAACATAGCGCCCCACTGTTGTCACAGAGTACGTCACTTCTTTTATTGAACTTACAGAATAATAATAACATTTGATTAATTATTAAAATAATTTACGCTGAAACACAATCACCTCATTTTGAAATTCGGTTTCAAGATATTTAAATATTTCCTTTTGCTATTATGTACTGTTCGGAGATGTGTTTCGAGGTGACTTAACACTCAGGTCAGTTGGACATGTATTTAGCATTTGTGCGGCAAAAGTGAGTAGATTGTCTGTGTTTATCATACGGGTACTTTGGGTTTATTATTCACCAAGTTCTAATTATTCTCTCCAAACAGGAAACTCCCATGGTGAAATATATTTCTATTGGTTATGGAATCGTTATTTAGAACACTTGTTATTTGGTTGTGTTACTGAGGTACATTAGGATGGATGATGTATCAGATGTTTGACCTGGAAGAGGTGTGAGCGTCATCCTACTGCCACGCTTCATGTTGAGAGTACTGCGTAGTGGAGCTAACGATGCAGCAGTTGGTCTACCCGGAACAACATTACTGATCAGCTGATAAATAAACACAATAAATGTGAAACACTATGGCAGATTCACAAGGAACATGTTTCTTGTTGGCACACGGTTACATAAACAGAACAGAACCACACTTAACGAGAAAACCCGCCACTAGACACATAAGAATTTTGCTTCTTCATGTATTTGATGTGCTCTCGGCCATTATACTCTAAGTCAAGATATACATTGATCAAGTAACTTATAAAATGTTCTCTTGTAAGCCTGCAAGCTGGCTTGTAGTATATCAAGAAACTTGTCCCCAGTCATGACAAGATGCAAACGAGTTACACATCTTTAGCACACTACGTAACTCTTACAAAACTAATCCCCAGTTTCGTTACTCAGTCTTCATTAATGTATCTTCTAGATAAGCCTGCAAAGTTTTATTCATGTATCTTCTGTACTTCAGTCGCCATTGAAGAGAATGTATATCAAGAAAATTAACACAGATCAAGGAAATACCTGAATAAAACTGTGTAAATGCGGCATCTATCGTTAAACTCTGTCGTGTCAGGTTTCTTTACAAAATGCGTGCAAACTTTCATATATGTAACGTCATTAGTTTTTTATATATCTTGATCCCATTTCACGCAGTATCAACACAGTTGAGAAGCATGGGGCAAGGGCTATAACTCTGATAACATGAATTTGAGACTTCATTTAAGTTAGTGACCTTTAGTATGTGTGTATAATTTGAGTTCTCTAACTCTTATAGTTTTTTAAAGAATATTTGTTTACATCAATACGAGGAAGGACGGACCAACTTCATCCTAAAATCTACGTGGAGCATTATAATGAGCAAACTTAACGTGTATTATTAATTGTTCACCTGACCCTCGCAATCTGCATTATGAGACAGTCGGGATTACCTCATCAACCTGATTCTCGTAACGTTTGCATCATTCCTAACCCTGGCCAAAGTGTCATATTTCACTTGTGCACAATGTATTGAGTGGTGCGTTCACGCGAATCGTTATCAAATGACAAGGTGAATCTATACAGGTAAAGCATGGGGTATCTGCTGAACTCTGGGTATAGCCAGCCCCCCTCACGGTACCCATCGCCTTGCAGTGGGTATTCCAGTTCCATTAATCCTCAAACATGTGGTATCTATGCGTCTTACTGTCCGTTTGATATCATTGGACAAACCGCGGTTAGGGTCCAACGTTCATGGCTTTCTTATATAGTGATACATGTGTGTGCCTGCTTGTTTTTAGTCCGGATAGACCAGCGACCGGACACTGAAACATAATGCGACAGTTTAACATGAATTCCCCACACAGCCAAACACAGCATACACACAGGTCAACCATTCAAGTATTGCCCACGCCAGGCAGGGCGACAACAAGCACCATGTTGTTTGGGTATTACATGGCCAGGATATTTATCTCACGGATTTCATTTCATCATAGCATATCGAACAACACATCCGTTACAGACATTTAAAACATAAATCCTTGTATTCACTGATTGTCCATTGTGTCACACAATCGAGAATGTTCTGTACAGGGAACTTATACACATCCAATAGTTTGTACAATCGAGATTGTTCTGTACATGGAACCTATACACATCCAAAACTTTGTACAATCGAGATTGTTCTGTACATGGAACCTATACACATCCAAAACTTTGTTCAACATGCAGTACGATAACGTATATTAAATTCACGAACTGTTACAGAAATACACGCTAATGACATTACACATGCCGCAGACCATCAGCATTGTGAATGTATCATAATCATCCATACATCAAGGTTGTTCTAGGCAAGCATACATATCATTGTTCATGATGCAGCAGACTTTGGACAGGGCCAGTGATATTCAAATCGATAACATGGGAGGTATCCGGGCGTGACCCGCCAGATGAATCAACAACACCAGGCAACACAGCAGATGTGCACCTCGCAACTCCACAGAATACAAACTGTTGAATGGTGGAGACGAGGTGGAATTGAATATTCTACAGCTGATAGAGTTGCTTCATCACTGGCAGCCTCAGGACCATTACAGATGTGTACATGATGTATGCCTCTGTCACTGGAAATACACGTGTTTTATGTCCTCTGACTGATGAGATCGACAAATGCCACATTGCATATGAAAAAAACCTATATGTATGATAAAACACGTTGTGAATCATATTGACCTTATGCGTGACATATTGGTGTAATTTGATATGGTGCTGAGTGCAAATGATCAGTAAATCTGTTGACTGGTTTCACCTATCACAATGCGCTTACAATGTTTAAACGTTTTTAACAATGCATAGTCCAAGGTCATCAGAGGGTGGTCTTAGCCCACCTGTCACTGGACCACGTGCTGACTGGTCCACCTGATCCGCCATCTGGTCACCATTGACACTAGTCCATTTAAACCGATTACCCAGGGTACCTTGCGTGGTCCCTTTTGCAGTGGATGGCGGGAGTTTGCTGGAGACAGACGAAACACTAAATGTTTAAATAGTTCCCGCTACATTCTCGTATCTGCGAATGGACTTACCATGAAGCGCGGCAGATTCGGGCGGACGTCATTGTGAGACGTTTTGAGATTATCTCTCCCCACTCAGGCTGTGGAGTAAAGCATTGATTTGCCTTCTAGTAGGGAGAACGGCGGTCGCTGATCGGGGAGTTCTCGCTAGTGTTGCTCCGTTGTCAGCGCTAGATGGAGCCACTGCTGCTGCAACCAGTCAGACGGAGGGACGGCGGGTAATAGATTGCCGTTTCCGTTGTGTGAGCTACCGATACCACTGGACATCTTAAATTAACTCCAAAACACATCGGATCAGCCCTAAAACCAGAGATGCCATCGTACCACCACTAGATGCGGGGAATGACAAAAAAGATCGGAATAGTCACACATCGCAATTAGAGCCAATGGAAAAACTAGCTTAACGTGTGGACTTGTTCACAAGATCAGTTGTGAACGTGCGGGGGAGCGATTTTATTGGCTGCTTGATAGGGGTAAATTGAAGAGCGTGTGATGGAGGTTTTACCTCTGTGTGGCTACTGTGGCTAAGTGTTCCGATAATGCATTCAGTTGTGTACAGGAGAGTCAGTCCGAGTCGGTGGGGAACCGTTGGTCAGACGGCCGCCACGGTGATGACGTAGAAGCCCCGGGGGAGTAGAGGGACAAGACGAACCTCCAGGGAAACAACCTCTACCTAGGGAGCGTGTCACAACATCTCAGCACTCTCTAGGATGGAATGATGTGGCCTAGATTTCCTGAAGGATATTGCCTCCGCTCTTTCTGGATATGGGAGCGCTGAAGGCTGTCTTGCTAGTCTTGACATTTCTCAAGCAGCGATACCGCTGTCCACGCGATAGTGCGGAGAGGTCTTTGCAGTTTGCCACTATCGGCTACATGTATATGAAATGGCAAGTGGACGCGAGCAGTTACAATGGATAGATTTACCTACGGATTATCAGCTTTTCACCTCCTACTTTGTGTATTGTGAGCTAGCGTGATGTGATTGTCACCGCTCCAAATCGCCGAATATGCATGCCCTATCGAGGCAGCAGCCCTTCTCATGAATAGACGGTGTAGTTGTACAATGAAGTAGTTGCATGTCGTCCACCCGGTTGTAGACATCAGGGGGCACGCCGTGGGGTGTAAGAGGAACGTGCAATCAAGACAAGCTATGCTTACGTGTTTCCATCGGTTTGGAGGACAATGCATTGGATCATAGTGTGCAGCATCTGGTCGGTCACCTCAGCGTTCAGTGGGCCACAGCTACCAGTAATCAACATAGGTGCCGTCTTCGATACGGTTGAGTACGACAACTTCAAGAAGGTGTTTTATGCAGCCGTCGACGACTTCAATAACTCCAGTAAAAAGATCCACATATTCGGTGACGCTGTGACCGCCCAGATGGGTCTGCGTGACACCATTAGTCTGACCTGCAGTATGCTGGAACAGAAAAGCATCCATTTGTTCTTGGTGTTTGGCAATGCGAGTACGATTCACTCCATTAATAACATCGCAGAATACCTGGGAATACCCGTCATGGGATACATGACGGATATGAGGGAGAAGCACGTCAAGGTAAGACCAATGTTTCATATTTCCTCGGGTCCACTGGTCAAGGTTTGAATCTTGATTGATGGCATGTTTTCACACCTTGATCTGGCAGGCTTGAAATAACCTGAAAGTTGGTTTAAATTGGTGGTACAGTCTGGATTGTTCACGCTGGATTGATGTTTGACTGATTTTTGACAGATGTTTGACTAAGGTTTGATATTATTGAACGCATGTTGAACTGATGATGGACAGACTGGTAAAGTCATGTTGGCTTGATGGCTGATGATTGACAGATGTTTGTCCGATGACAACGTGATGTTTGTCTGATGTTTGTCTAATACATACTTTTCTGATGTTAACCGGATACTTGTCTGATGTTGGCTCTGATGTGTGTGATGTTTAATATTGTCTGATGTTAACAGGTGTTGAATTGATGTTGAATTGATGTTGACTTGCTGTTTTTCTGATAATGACTGACGTTGGCCTGGTATTTGGTGTTGGCTTGCCTTATGTGTGTCTGATGTTGGCTGACCTTATGTGTGTCTGATGTTGGCTGACCTTATTTGTGTCTGATGTTGGCTGGCCCTATGTGTGTCTGATGTTGGCTAGCCGTATGTGTATCTGATGTTGGCTGACCTTATGTGTGCCTGATGTTGGCTGACCTTATGTGTATCTGATGTTGGCTGACCTTGTGTGTGTCTGATGTTGGCTGACCTTGTGTGTGTCTGATGTTGACTGACCTTGTGTGTGTCTAATGTTGGCTGGCCTTATGTGTGTCTGATGTTGACTGACCTTATGTATGCCTGATGATTGCCTGATATTGGCGTAATGTTCATAAATTGTTTGCATGTTTACGTTATGGTTTGTCTGATATTGACCTGATGTTTACATCGTAATGTGTGTGCCTAATTTGTGTCTGATGGTTCGCGATCTGTGACCATGGTCATTATCACTTGAATCGTTATAACTCTATTTCATTATTCTGATGTCAGGCACCGACATCTTGACTTCCTTGTGTATCCTATGTGCAGAGACAATAACACCAGGTTTGTTTCACTCATGTAAACCATGTATATGTAATGTAATGTAATGTAATGTAACGCTCATGCCCTAGGGACAAGAACAGGAATCATCTATATCAAATAAACCAGCGACATTTATGTGATGATAATTAGATGAAAACGTCAGCACTGGCTGTCATGGACTGTTCAAGGCCACGGTCAAGGTCAAGCCCATTTTCAATGTATATTGTGTAAACAATAGTCAGCTGTATGCCACAAACGGCGGGTTTCAACTCATACAAAATACGATACTACATCGCATAAATCCAATACAGTCAGCTGATTGAACATACCGATTTGACATCATAGCTATAACCATACCATGTTGTATACAGACACACCCATAACATTTACTTCAAAATGATGTATTTTCTCAAAACAAGTCCACACCAATACAGTGTAGCACTTAACCATGAATGATAATACACTGTAAGATATACACTGAGAACTGAACAATACATCAACACTATATTGCATGTACAACATGCATAGTAAAACAACGCTCTGGAACATATACACCTTAAACCATGCAATATGAAACAACACTCTGGAACATATACACCTTAAACCATGCAATATGAAACAACACTCTGGAACATATACACCTTAAACCATGCAATATGAAACAACACTCTGGAACATATACACCTTAAACCATGCAATATAAAACAACACTCTGGAACATATACACCTTAAACCATGCAATATAAAACAACACTCTGGAACATATACACCTTAAACCATGCAATATAAAACAACACTCTGGAACATATACACCTTAAACCATGTAGTTATAACACAACACTCTGGAACATGTACACCTTAAACCATGTAGTTATAACACAACACTCTGGAACATATACACCTTAAACCATGAAATATAAAACAACACTCTGGAAGATATACACCTTAAACCATGTAATATAAAACAACACTCGGTAACACATAAACCAAACAACCAAACAATGTACACCTTAAACCATGAAATATAAAACAACACTCTGGAACATATACACCTTAAACCATGAAATATAAAACAACGCTCTGGAACATATACACCTTAAACCATGAAATATAAAACAACACTCTGGAACATATACACCTTAAACCATGAAATATAAAACAAAAACAACGTTCTGGAACATATACACCTTAAACCATGAAATATAAAACAACGCTCTGGAACATATACACCTTAAACCATGAAATAAAAAACAACACTCTGGAACATATACACCTTAAATCATGAAATATAAAACAACACCCTCGAACATATACACCTTAAACCATGTAATTATAACACAACACTCTGGAACATATACACCTTAAACCATGCAATCTGAAACAACACTCTGGAAAATATACACCTTAAACCATGCAATATAAAACAACACTCTGGAACATATACACCTTAAACCATGTAATATAAAACAACACTCGGTAACACATAAACCAAAGAACCAAACAATGTACATGAATGCGCAATATAACAGAACTGACCGTAATGAAACAACACTTTCAAATGTATACCATAAACCATCAATAATAGATCAACACTCTTGAATATATACTAGTATACTTGAAACGATTCATAATAAAACAATACTGTGTAAACACATAAGCTCTAAACCCATTCGTACAAAAGAAACCCAACACTCTTGAACTTAAACTCTAAGCCATAACAAAACATGTACTTAATCCTTAATCATAAACGCCGAAACAACACCTTGCGATGTATAAACTGGGCATAATACAACAGACAGAAAAAACACAGCACGTGAAACTTACACCATTCATAAAATGCCTCTGAAGCATATAAACCCCACAACCGCACATGTCACAACGCCATCCTGGAACATGTACACATAAAATAATGCATAATTAATCAACACTCTGGAAAATATAAAACACCCATTATCACAAGACAATGCTATTACAATTACGTTGTAAACCATGCATGATAAAACTTGAAATAAACTATGAACTTTAGTAAAACACCTTCTATAAAATAATCCTAATCCTTGAATAATGAAATATCCAATAAATCATTCACAATGTAACAGCTTGCTAAAGCATTTAAACCATAAACCACAAAGAATGCAGCCAGACTCTGGAACCAAAAAAACTAAAACATTCATAATAAAGTATCCGACTCTGACATATATCCTAAACTATGCATAAACAATAATGACACACTTCGTAAACAACAATTCTGTGTTCAATGAATACTAACCCGCCAGACTTTACATAATCCGAGCATATGAATAATGCACATTCTTACAATACTCTTTAATACACCACACTATTAGATATAATGTCAGAATATGACAGCAATAAATCTATAAAGGGAAACAACACACCGTGATGTATAACAACACAGTAACAACACTGCTTAACACTAAGCCTGGAGTGATTAATACTCACATCATCAGTTGAAGCAAACACCAAAACACCATCGACATTCTGTTCATGCTTACATCAAATTGCTGAATTGAAACCTGTCCGTGTTTACAATGTCTCTATTATATCGTACAAACAGGTTTCTCATACCTGTGTTGTGTTGAACAATGCCTCCATAACAGAATACCCTCAGAAAAAAATAAATATATATATTTATGAAGGAGGATACGGCCAAGTTGAAGTTCAGTCCGACTGACTATGTCAATAGCAACTGTGATGGACGCCTTGGGGCATAAAGATGTATGTACATGGTTGTGTACTCTGGTGTCTGGTCTTCAGTTCCGAAAGAAAATGGATCATGGCTGCAAAACGAACCCATGTAAGGTGTCCTCGATCCCCATATAGCTCCATCAGTGGTGGGAAGTGTACACAGTGGGAACAATGGTCACATTGTACTCAGACGGAACGTCAACATGCTGGTTTACTGCCATACCTAAATATGGCATATACACAAGCATGGTGAATAGGTGACTTGGATACCAGCGAGCAGAGCAGCGAATTTTACATATACATATAAAGTGGAATCATTTCAGGGAAATTAGGAAATTTGCAGTGTTTGATGTACATAAAGCGTATTGTTTCTCTTGGTTGTTTCTAGCATATGAAAGCGTATTGTTTCTAAAGGGTGTCTCGAGCACATGAAGCATGTTGTTTCTTTTGGTTGTTTCATGTCTATAAAGCATATTGTTTCTAAAGGGTGTCTCTAGCACAGGAAGCATGTCGTTCTAGCATATGAAGCGAATTGTTTCTAAAGAGTAATTCTTGCACATGAAGCAAATTGTTTTTTAAGTTTGTTTCATGTACATAGGGCATATTGGTTCTAAAGGGTGTCCCGAGCACATGAAGCCATAACGTTTGTAAAGATTATTTCTAGCACATGAAACATATGGTTTGTAAAGAGTATTTCCAGCACATGACGCAATTTGGTTTGTAAAGAGTATATCAAGCACATGAATCATATGGTTTCTCTTGACGGGTGAGATGTGACATTTGGTTTGAACGTCACATTCAGGATTTCATAACGAAGTGCCTTATTTGTGTGTGTGTGTGTGTGTGTGTGTGTGTGTGTGTGTGTGTGTGTGTGTGTGTGTGAGAGAGAGAGATGAGTGTGCGCACACTAGTTCTGGCCGATCCTAGTTTCACAGTGTTTAACCCACTGAGATACCGTGCAGCAGTTTAACTTGGGCACATAAATCAGACACAGAATGCTCTTTCAGAACCGACTAACCCTTCTTGCCAAGAACCAGGCAGGGGAACATCAAGCGCCATTTTGCAATGCCTTTTGTTGTGACGCGATCGGGAATAGAACCCCCGACTCATTCTTCTCAGACTCTCTACCCACCAGAGCACAGAGGCGATCCCAACTGGAGTCGTTAAATACATAAAATTACGTTTCCTAATTCACAAGATTCTTTTAGCTCATTATAAAAGGATAAATGTCCATATTCATTTGAACCACTGAAGAGCTAATGAGTGCTCTTTTTGTGTGCAAGTACTGAAATATGTCACAAATTACACAAGCATCTACATCTTAAGTGTCCCAAGCATCAGATCGCCATTCTGTGAAGAAAAATCCAACACATGCATTACATCCTTTATAAATTACATCAATAACCTGAATACTTTCTGTGCTAAACCACAGGGGAAAGAGATTGGAAACGAAGATTCAACGCAAAGAGGTTCTTATTTATGCATATCAACAGCAAGGAGATATACTACCATGTGATCAAGAGAAAACGTCATTGTTTTTCTTTATATTCATTTTAAGGAGACACTTAGCCATTTAACGCTGTCCAAATGTATCGCCTACTGTGACCTACCGGGTTACATCATGGATCATCCACCACATTAAGCAAATGCTGCTTTGGCACCAAGGTTATATTGCTTTTATGGCTGTTCTGTAAAAGCTAGTTACAAACACCATATAAGACAATTAATGTCCTTTTCAATTTTAAGATATCGTTTCACCGAAAGCAGATATGAATCACGTCACATCACAAGGTGGGCAGTGACGTTTCGCGTATTCACACAGAGCTTTGAAACATATACTATTTGACACATGATCATTCTTGTTGATATACTGAACGAAATGTCAGAAGTCAGATGAGCATCTTGGCCAAGGTTTGGACATTATCAGAGCGTTGTGCGTAGGAGGGGGTGTTGTTTAGGAGGCCGAAGTTGTATTTGAGGGGGTTAAGTAGTATTTGAGTGGGTGAGGTGGTACGTAAGGGGTGAGGTGGTATATGAGTGGGTGAGGTACTACATGAGGGAGTGAAGTGGTATGGTATATGAGTGGGTGAGGTACTACATGCGGGAGTGAAGTGGTAGTATATGAGTGGGGAAGGTATTACATGAGGGGGGTGAGTGGGGGTGGGGTGTATGAGTAGGTGAAGTGGTTTATGAGTTAGTGGGGTAGTATATGATTGGGTAAGGTAGTATATGAGTGGGTGAGGTAGTATATGAGTTAGTACAAAAGTATTTACAAACAGGGGTAGTATATGATTGGGTGAGGTAGTATATGAGTGGGTGAGTTTATAAGTAGTATGATCGTGGGTGTAGCTGCACCTTGGAGAGTTTGTTCTTCATATTCTTGTACGTGTTTCTTGTTTATGATTCGTCTCCATTGGTGTTTGGGGGAAATGAACCACTGTATAAGTAAGTATGGAAGTAGTTTCTAAGGTTGTATTTGCACAAAACAGACTGGAAGATCTCCACAAATAGTTGATTTTCGGGGTGTATTAGTCATGGAAGCACAGAATATGTGTTTTATGAGATTGTCACAACTAGTGTTGCATAAAGAGCCAAAGAACTGGAGTTTACTTTTATCAATGTAGCCAATCATGGTCCACAGTCCTAAGTTTGCAATAGTGGATTCAGACGGAGATCTCTTATCTAGTCCCTGGACAGTGCGGGCAAAGTACCTCTGTGTGTTTTCTAGCAACCAAAGTTGCTGCCCTTTAATGTCAAACAATAGTTCACAGCCATAAAAACTTGTTTTCATAATCATTCTTTGCCATATCTTAACACTGGTAGCTGGATGTAGGTCAGTGTTATTTAGCCCCAAGCATTTAAGGAATTAACACCTGTCTCTTGCCTTCCGACAGCATCTCTTTCAATTCTAGATTTACATGTTAAATCAGACGTTAGAAGTATACCGCCGTAAGTAGTGGAATCTCCTGGTGCGATGTTTTCATTGCCAAGAGTGTAGTTTACAGTTTTAACTTTACGTTTACGTTTATTAAAATGATTACTGTGCTTTTGCAGGATTGTATGTTAAGCGCCATTTATTGGCATATGTATGTACAGTATCGAGAGCAATTTGAAGTCCCTTTGGTGAAGTACTAAGAAGTGTTGTGTCGTCAGCAAGCAATATAGTCGGAACATTCACACCATACACACTTAGGCCATTACTAGCCTGTCTCAGAGAAGAAATTAAATCATTGATAAACACTAGGAAGAACCAGGACGACATGACTCTGCCTTGGCCAACACCTTGCTTAATAGGATACCTGTCAGAGTTTTCACCCTTATATCTTACAAAAGCATAACTATTTGTATAGCTGTAGTGCAGTAGTTTGTGGTGGTACATGCGGGGATGAGGTAGTATATAAGTGGGTGAGGGGGTACATGCTGGGGTGAGGTAGTATATAAGTGGGTGAGGTAGTATATACTTGGTTGAGGTAGTAGATAAGTGGGTGAGGTGATACATGCGGGGGTGAGGTAGTAGATAAGTGGGTGTGGTGGTACATGTGGGGGTGAGGTAGTAGATAAGTGGGGTGAGGTGGTACATAAGCGGGTGAGGTAGTATATAAGGGTTGAGGTGAGGTGATAAGTGGGGTGAGGTGGTAGATAAGTGGTGAGATAGTATACATGCGGGGGTGAGGTGGTACACGACTGGGTGAGATGGTATATAAGCGGAAGGTAGTAGATGTGAGGTTGTATATAGGAGGTATATAAGTGGGTGAGGTGGTATATGAGTTGGTGAGGTGGCAGAAGAATGGGTGAGGTAGATATATGACTGGGTGAGGTAGTATATTTGGGGTGGAATACTGTAAGTGGGTGAGGTAGTATATAAGTGGGGAGGATACTGATGAGGTACATAAGATGGTGAGGAGTGGTATATTTGGGTGAGGTGGTAGTGGCTGAGGTTGTATATAAGGGGTGAGACAATAAAGGTGGGTGAGGTGGTACATCATGTGGTTGTATGTAGTGGCAGAAGAATGGGTGGGATATATGAGTGGGTGAGGCACATGATGTTCAGGATTGAGGTGGCACATAAACTGGTAATGGGACTTAGCACATATAGGTGGTTGAGATGGTATATGAGTTGGGAGGTTTCATATATATGGGGAAGTAGAATATGAACACGGGCTAGTATTTGTTCTAAAACCTTCCGTTGCCCATGTTAAACTCTCGATACCAAGTACATGTAAATATAAACCATCTATGCAACACTCGATTATCAGCGGAGAAGAGATTACGAAGAAATATATTCATCCCAGTCTTCTAGACAGTCCAGTAAAGCAGCTCTACCAAATTACATTTGAAACTGACATATGAGAGCTATTTGCTGGAGATGAGTACTACGCACTCAGTATGAATACTGTCTCAAGACGTGACCAACTGCTTCTATGAATGCCGGTTCGCCCAATGACACACATCTGCTCAAGCAACACGAAGCTTTCTCTGTCGCCCACATCGGTCACGTGGACTATCAACAAGATCCTCTTACAATTTATTCGCCCTTTTCGTGGCATATTTTGATATTTGAATGCACACTATGCAAAAACAGCACTGGAAAGGTCAGGTGTGAGTGCATAAAACAAGGGTCAAAGGCACCCAAAGACAGTCGATACACGGCACAAGACGTATCTGCACTTGTAAACCAGGACTTGGAGCTAATGTGAAATCCTGCCTTAACGGTATTCAGATAGCTACTGTCTCTGCTAGGAACACTCTGCTTGCGGAGTTGATTTGCTTATATGGTTGTTCTCGGGAGCTGGTCATCGTGTCATCGCCATTGTTATCACGTGACCTGTTACAGTCAGCTGATGTGTACAGTAAGGCGGGCCTGTCAGCCCGTACACTTCACTTGCTCTTTTCACCATCATGGCGGCGTCAGCTGCATCCCTGCCTGAGAAGCGAGCTTCTGACAATGTAAATGCGTAGATTTAGATTTTAATTAACAATGTCGTGCTTTCACGAGACGTCAATATTTGTTTTAAATAGCAAAGCCTCTTTCCATGTAGGGATATTTGTAGCAGGTTGTGACTTCTCTGAGGTCAGTACTTAAACGTACATACTATGGATGTGTGGACATTTGAAGTGAATGCATAAACATCAATGTAGTGAGTCAGTCATTGGCTTAATGGATCTCTCAGTTAATATAGGCTGTTCTGCTGGAGGAGGCGCGGCTCGGCTGGGGGAAGGGAGGGAGACAAAATAACGTAAATAAGTACTTGATTTTCGGTTTGTTTACCTGAACACATCAAATCAGGTAATAATTAACAATTAATTATAAACTGAATAAAAATATTTTCAAATTTTCAAATCGGGTACTACATACAAAGTATACTTGTGAAGTGATCGATACTGAAAGGTAAAATAGGTTTTATGAATTATGAATATTTTTTTGTTTTTGTAATTGAATGGAAGGATGTTTGGTCCGTCAATGTATTCTTTTAATCGCAGTTAACAGTTAAGAATTGGTTTATACACGTTAGTGTCTTATTTCACTCTTAAGGACAGGTATAAAGACGGTAGCATACAGACAACAGCTCGTATTGATGTTTTATTACACACGTGCACTGCAGTGCTTGCCCTCATTGTCTAAATGGCAGTCTGAGGTGAACAATGCCACTACGTGCGTCGTGATGTGGATTTATGCTGACTGGAATTGATTTGCGGTAATTACACTTTAACTAATTTAACTTTCTCCAAGGTGGCTTAATTTCTTTGATGAAGATGTTTAGTATCCCGTCTCCCATACTTTGTATCTCCTCGGTCATGTCCTCAAATCAGCTGTATCGAGTCCTGCCTTCAAACACGAACAATTAACGCAGAGAGTAATACCTCGGCTGACAGCCAACCGAGGAAAGATTATTTAGAATCTATCAGAATCGAACCGTCAATTTACTTCAAATGAACCATTATAAATGTAAACACAAGTATTCCATGTGACGTGATGTATTTCTATATATCGTGATAAATATTTACCGTGTGATCTATCGACGCGGGCATTCCTTCATCGGAACTCGCTTTGCTGCACATAGCATACCCCAACTCGCACACGGAGAACAATCAGCTGGGAAAATTCCAGTAGTTATTCCCGACATATAATGAGGCTAAAATCAATTAAGTGTTTCTCGAGGGCCCTCACGGATCCGTGGTGCATGCCTTTGACGACAGATTACAAGCCCATTTTATTGCTTGGTATTTGTTTTTTATCAGCCAACTGAGCAATATCATCGACATATTTAAATTGGGAGTGTGAAAAGAATCCTAATGTCGAAGGATATTGTGACTTTGATGAAGTTAATCACTTAAGCCTGTGTAATTAGTAAATAAAGCCAGGAGTACATGTCTTGCAGAATTTCTGCTGAATGCTTTAGTGAAAATTAAACATAGTGTTATAAATAAGGTGTTTAGTACCAATGTACTTTATATAATTCAAATAGCATGAGATTTGAATATATTTTATTTCCTTTTTATAGAAGTCTGTGTGGTTATTTAATACGTGAGGCTGAAGTTTTGCATCTTTGTTTTATGAGCCAAGCAGGTGTGTGTGTTAGTGGTTTGTTGTGTGTGTTTGTGTATGTGTGTGTGTATTTTCTAATATCATATATATCAACACGAGTTGATTAAAGTTACAAATATATGAGGCTTGCCGAGGATATTCTATTTTAATCAACAAGTGTTAACAATTATAATTGACATCAGAAGAAACGTGAGATTTTATTTATCATCCAAAATCATTCTTCACCAGTTATCAGTAAAAAAATGAATTTATCCGAACACAAAACTGCCGTTAGGCTTCTTGAGCAGTGATAGCATTGTGACGTCAGCAGTTTTATGACATCATAGCATTGTGATGTCATCAACTTTGTGAAGTCACAGCATTGTCCGCTGTGTTTTTAGTGATGTCAAAGCATTGTGAGGTCATACCTGATGATGTAATAGCATTATGACAATTCAGTGTGTGTGTGTTTGTGTGTGTGTGTGTGTGTGTGTGAAAGAGAGTGTGTGTGTGTGAGTGAGTGAGTGAGTGAGTGAGAGATATGCTCCTGTCTCAGTTACCTCTCATTTTGCTGGCACATAGCAATGATGGTCAAGCATCTGAAGACGTGATCACGTCATAACAGATTTGAAAGAAAGTTTGTGAGAGCTTAAGGAGAAAAGTACAACAATCCCATAGTGCGCCACATGTAACTTACAAAAACATGTGGAAGATAATTTTACAGAAATAACAGTTCCACACCAGCCAGGAAGGACAACAAACACTTCAGAATAATGACATAGGACAGCTCCAGGTTATGTTTCAAACTGGACGAGTTTAGAGATGTTACATCATTCCGCGATAAGATAATCCTTTCGTTGAGATGAAATATCATAAATATACTCTTAATGTTTGTGTGTGTGTGTTTATGTGTGCACACACGCGCGCGCGTGTGTGTGCGCGTGTGTGTAACCGCGCGTGCGTATGTATGTTCTCCCTGCAAGCAGACCTCCGATGCAGAGGTCATTAGGCTGCTTTAAGAGCTGTTCTTAATTCCAAATGACCCTGTGTCGCATGCCTTTAGTGTAATGCATGGATATCCTTTTACATCTTAAATGTATTTTTGTCCCTAAATGTGCACTTTTCCACGTACCATTTCCGCTGCCCACAGTGTAATTGAGTTAAGTAGTTTCATATTACGCCTTGCCTGCCTCTTTCAAATACTATTCTCGTTACTTCTTTATGCACTTAAATTCATCAATAGCCATGACAGAGAAATCCAATGTTCACTTCACAAACACGGAACCTCTGCAGAGAAGCATGAACCTTTCGGAGAAGATATAAGTAGCTAGCTAACAGGGTCTGCATGGACGTCGAGTTGCGATCACTGCAACTGCTTTAGGTCCCCAGTACATCTCATTTGCCCTTAAAAGAACGGGTCTCCTGTTTATCCTTATTGTCACAGGACAGGTTCACATACTATTCCTATTGTCCTAGGACAGAGCGCATCTCCAGTATATAATGCTTGTCCTTGGATAGAACAGATCCCCAGTACTTCATGTTTGTCCTGGAACAGATCAGATCCCCAGTACATCATGCTTGTCCTGGGACAGAGCAGATTCCCAGTACTTCATGCTTGTCTTGGGACAGAGCAGATCCCCAGTACTTCATGCTTGTCTTGGGACAGAGCAGATCCCCAGTACATCATGCTTGTCCTGGGACAGAGCAGATCCTCAGTACTTCATGCTTGTCCTTCGACAGAGTAGACCCCCAGTTCATCATGCTTGTCCTGGGACAGAGCAGATCCCCAGTACTTCATGCTTGTCCTAGGACAGAGCTGATCCCCAGGTCTTCATTCTTCATTCTTCTGTCTCTCTCTAACATTCTTTTGCAAAGACTGGGTCATCTCAAATGTAGCCGTTTTCCCCTATCTGCGTGACTAGGGGCCGTCTACAAAGCTATTTGTTTGAAGTATTGTTACACAAGTTCAGGTTTCCCAGAGTACTCCTTTCAAGTTACATTTCACTAGCAGTATTGATTGGCTCGTGTTTAATTAAACACTTTAAGCAAAGAAAATCAGAATGGTGTTCCATGGAGCGCCATACAATGCAGGAGATATCAATGCTCTCAACATATTGAACTTG
Organism: Haliotis rubra; assembly: GCF_003918875.1. Lineage (NCBI taxonomy): Eukaryota > Metazoa > Mollusca > Gastropoda > Lepetellida > Haliotidae > Haliotis > Haliotis rubra. The sequence goes on from NW_025767519.1 coordinate 167,295, forward strand.
TAGATGTTTCATTAATTCCCCAACATACAAGGCACTGAAGTGGGTCGTTTCTAAATGGTAACCACTTTTCCTTTTTTTGACTGCTCTATGTCCTACTATATAACTGAGCGTGGTATAGAGCTGTATGCCGATCCCGTGTTTCCTGGTGTAGTTCCGCATGGACGACACATGTTGCACCGTGCACGACACACAGTTCTACGACACAGGCCATGTCACAGGTTGTCAGTCTCGCGGCGTGTCACACAGATCAATAGTGTGTATTTATGCGGGTTCACTAGAATAATTATCATTCGTATCTTGAATGTTGGAACCACTGGGTAGAATCGATCAATTATCTCGAAACAATTGCCATTGAATATATGTTTTACAGCAACACAACGTCAATAATCCGGGACGTCGGTCGTGCTGGCACGCCATTGTTGGTGAAGAGGCTTAAACTATGACTCTGATTGCACCACGGTCCGCTGACACCCAACCAGGCTGTATGTGAAATGTATATTGAAATAACAGAGTGAGTTAATGAGAAAGTGAGTCTCAGCATGTGAGTTTGGGGGTGAGGATGAGGATGGAGTAGGGAAAGCCAACAGTTATGCATTTCTTAGACATTAATAACTTCCGCGAAGCAGGGGAATGAGCTTATGACTGATATCCTGACCCGTCCAAGGCAAGGAAACTCGCCACACCTCGCTCGGTTATTTAATGAAAACTACTTCAAATATAGAGTAACAACCTGGTTTTAAAGCAGTCAGACGTGACCATCAAGCCTCATGTTGTCCCAGAATGAGTACAATTTGGAATGTTTCCAATGTTCGTTTTGGCTACTGCTAAAACGAGTGCTGTTAAAACCGGCACAAACTGTCATTTATCCAAATTAAAATCAACCTTGTTATACAAAGTATGCTTGAATAGTACACAGCTGTTCATAGTAAGATGTCATAATAGAGTGTGTTGAAGGACTAGGTGACGATGTTAACTTCCTTCGCTCGGAGCCTTGTCTGCCCCCTCTGTACACATCTTCATATACGCTGTATATTCTGGTTCATGTATTTTCAATACTCCTGAATATACACCTATATATCGAATAGACTCATCTGCATGGAAACTCTTTTCTTCATATTTTGAATAGTCGTGAACTGGTTCAAAGATACAGTTAATGTAACAGATAGTATTTTCTGAGTAATGCTTAATGTCGTTACAATCTGCTCATTATTGTGAGAGTAATGACAATTTTGTGCTGTTGTGCAGTCTAAAGGTTCTGTCTGAATCGTGCTCGACGTTGACGTTGCCGCTGTTGTTGACGTCCTAATCAGTTTCATCCAATGATTTTATCAATGTATATGTTGGCATCAGATGTCATGCACGATACCCTTACAGGCAGATAATATCATATCATCCAGCTTTATAGGTTCAATAAGGGTTGTATAACACATTGAGTTGGTTATTGGCGAGGCTGTCATTGACGTCACCAGGACGCCGACAACTCTGCGCAGGGTTGCTGCAGTGGGTCCTCCGGGGCACTCGGAAGGAATTAGTGGGTTCGGTTATATATCTATGTATATTATATAAATGACTGATATTTCATCCCCCTATGGAGGCAGTGTCACTATCCCTAGCACCAACATCAATGCAAATGGGAGGATGTTCGTGTAGTTGATTCTGATCAATATCAGTGTGTAGTTTGTATGTCGGATGCACTAATGAGAGGTGTGTGGTATGTGTGTTCGTGTGTGATATGTATGTGTGTGATTTTGTGAAAACATGTGTAAACGGCGTGTGTGTGTGTTTGTGTGTTGGGTCTGTGTGTATGATGAGTATGTGTATGAGGGAGAGGAATGTGTGTGTGTGTGTGTGTGTGTTGGGTCTGTGTGTGTGATGAATATGTATATGAGGGAGATGAATGTGTGTGTGTATGTGTGTGCGTCTGTGTTATGTCTGTGTGTGTGATGAATATGTGTATGAGGGAGAGGAATGTGTGCGTGAGGAAGAGTCTATGTGTGCGCCTGTGTGTGATGAATATGTGTGAGGAAGAGGAATGTGTGTCTGTGTGTGTGCGTCTGTGTGTGTGTTTGATGAGTATGTATATGAGGGAGATGAATGTGTGCTTGTATGTGTGTGTGTATGTGTGTTGGGTCTGTGTGTGTGATGAGTATGTGTATGAGGGAGAGGAATGTGTGCGTGTATGTGTGTGCGTCTGTGTGTTGGGTTTGTCTGTCTGTGTATATGTGGAATGTCTGTGTGTGTGGGTCTGTCTGTGTGTGATGAATATGTATATGAGGGAGATGAATGTGTGCGTGTATGTGTGTGTGTGTCTGTGTTGGGTCTGTGTGTGTGATGAATATGTGTATGAGGGAGAGGAATGTGTGTGTGTATGTGTGTGCGTCTGTGTGTGCGTCTGTGTGTGTGATGAATATGTATATGAGGGAGATGAATGTGTGTGTGAATGTGTGTGTGTCTGTGTGTTGGGTTTGTGTGTGTGATGAGAATGTGTATGAGGGAGAGGAATGTGTGCGTGTATGTGTGTGCGTCTGTGTGTTGGGTTTGTGTGTGATGAGTATGTATATGAGGGAGATGAATGTGTGTGTGAATGTGTGTGTGTCTGTGTGTTGGGTTTGTGTGTGTGATGAGAATGTGTATGAGGGAGAGGAATGTGTGCGTGTATGTGTGTGCGTCTGTGTGTTGGGTCTGTGTGTGTGATGAGTATGTATATGAGGGAGATGAATGTGTGTGTGTATGTGTGTTGGGTCTGTGTGTTGGGTCTGTGTTTTGGGTTGTGTGTGTGTGATGAGAATGTGTATGAGGGAGAGGAATGTGTGTGTGTATGTGTGTGGGGTCTGTGTGTTGGGTCTGTGTTTTGGGTCTGTGTGTGTGATGAGTATGTGTATGAGGGAGAGGAATGTGTGTGTGTATGTGTGTGGGTCTGTGTGTTGGGTCTGTGTTTTGGGTCTGTGTGTGTGATGAGTATGTGTATGAGGGAGAGGAATGTGTGCGTGTATGTGTGTGTCTGTGTGTGAGTCTGTGTGTGTCTGTGTGTGTGATGAGTATGTGTATGAGGGAGAGGAATGTGTGCGTGTATGTGTGTGTCTGTGTGTGTGTCTGTGTTTTGGGTCTGTGTGTGTGATGAGTATGTGTATGAGGGAGAGGAATGTGTGTGTGTATGTGTGTGGGGTCTGTGTGTTGGGTCTGTGTTTTGGGTCTGTGTGTGTGATGAGTATGTGTATGAGGGAGAGGAATGTGTGCGTGTATGTGTGTGTCTGTGTGTGTGTCTGTGTGTGTCTGTGTGTGTGATGAGTATGTGTATGAGGGAGAGGAATGTGTGCGTGTATGTGTGGTAGTGATTTAACCTGACCTCATGTATCAGCCCCTCACACTACCAAAGATCTTGTGAAGACGCCCATATCGGCGAGCTAAAGGCTACGTTGTATTCTGTCCGAATACTGTTCGCTTCATCACATTGTCCTGTAAATCAAACATGCAAAACGCAGACGCAGCAGCATGTATCAATATTTCATAACGTTTTAACATAAAGGCCAAGTGGCAAACCGTTGCAAGGTTTGCTGACATATATCTGTGGTATTCCTGCCCGTCAATTGCTCAAGGAGCAGGTCGAGCGGCCAACAAGAAGCACGACTTCTTCCTAACTTATATAATTTATTTCTACAATTGTCCATGGTGGCCTGTAAATGGCTACTGCGGCGAGATGGTCAGGGGGAGAACAGAATCAGGCGTAATGGGGATCTAATTTTCCACCAGGAGAATCAAGGACGCAAAAAGCATGAGAAACGGGTCTTTTCCTGCTTAATGGAATTCGTCCTTCAATTGGCGGTCGGTAATGGACTGGAGAAGAGCTCATGCAAATAAGATACAAGAAATTTCGATCGATACATGTAAATTGCATGCAGCTCCTGTCCCTGAGCAGTAGATACCGTGCTGCGGATCCAGGGAGACAGGCTTTGTTTCTTGGACGGGGCTGGGATATACCTCCCTATGACGCCGAGTAAGGAAGCATTCACAACAAGACGCGAGACCCGTTGAACTGAGACACTGACACGGTGACTGGCGGTTGACTTCCCAACACTGTCGGCGGGCGTAAGACCTACAGGAGGGGTTGGGGAGATGGTATTGGGCCCCTTGGGTCTTTGCACAGCAGTATATGGGTTGGGGTGGAGATCGGGGGTGTCTTGGGGAGTGGTATGGTCGCCATGTAGAGATGGCCTTTCACCTTTTAGCATTTAGACTGGGATGGCTTGGGTTATATACTGCAACACCTCCCCAGTAGCATGTAACAGTTCTCTAAATGAGCCGAATGAACAAGTCAGTACGTAGTAAGTACTATGTCTAAATATATCCTGTAGTAGTTTTGTCAGGTATACAGGTTATCGTTAGTTTGTTTACTTTAGAGAATCGGTAATTTGAGTCCTTGAAAACGTTATGTTGTGTGAAGTGTAATATTTCGTTACACGATTGTCAGCGAATAATTTCAAGTAATATTCCTCATATGTTAATATGCTCAACTAGGTCGCTGAACTGGACTGACAACAGCTGGTCGTGCTTCCATGTATCCGGCCTCATTAGGAAGGCACCGCGGTCCCACGTGAATTGCCTCCCCCCTAGGATATCAGGGAGTGTGTCTAACTCAAGGTTAACTCGACTCCCGTGATATAATCCTCCTCCTGGAAGGAGGTTGGGTGTCTGTACAATCACGGGAGACCAGCAAATGACCCTTCAGATATGTAGATAAGGAACACTTACGCTTCTGTACATATAAATAAAAGATGGCGCTCGGTAATAATTTCCGAGCTGGAGGCAATTCAACAAGCATCGTTTATTGTTTGTTTCTTTGGTTTTTCATTTCGGGTGATATTTCAATTATTTGTAATTTCAGACCATTTCTGAATGTTTGGGATACACTTAGATTTGCAAAGTTTGAAACGTGGGTTTATTGCTTCAGGGTATTTTAGGCACTGAACGCGGTAAGATATTATTCAGGATGACTTAAATTAGGAGAAACACTTCATCATGTGTTGAACCTGTATATAATTAACGCATACAACGTTATTGGGTAAGGTCAGTTCTACTGTTAAAGTACATTGGAATCATATTGTGATCATTGATAAGGGTTCTTAATGAGATGCATCGCGTGTTGTTCTGGTAAATAAGTGACAGATGTGTGGGCCATCAGCTCGTGACACCCTGGCGACCGTTGTCC